>NW_027261136.1:0-300000 GCF_045791955.1 Oncorhynchus clarkii lewisi | reverse complement strand
TGACACTGTATCAGCCCCTTCAAAACACCCTAAATAGTGGTAACACTGTATCAGCCCCTTCAAAACACCCTAAATAGTGGTAACACTGTTTCAGCCCCTCCATAACACCCTACATAGCGTTAACACTGTATCAGCCAGTTAGCTTCAACAGGGCACATGTCTTACCATCAGCCAGTTAGCTTCAACAGGACACATGTCCTACCATCAGCCAGTTATCTTCAACAGGACACATGTCCTACCATCAGACAGTAACCTTCAACAGGACACATGTCCTACCATCAGCCAGTTATCTTCAACAGGACACATGTCCTACCATCAGACAGTAACCTTCAACAGGACACATGTCCTACCATCAGACAGTTATCTTCAACAGGACACATGTCCTACCATCAGACAGTTATCTTCAACAGGACACATGTCCTACCATCAGCCATTTATCTTCAGCAGGACACATGTCCTACCATCAGCCAGTTATCTTCAGCAGGACATATGTCCTACCATCAGACAGTTATCTTCAACAGGACACATGTCCTACCATCGGACAGTTATCTTCAATGGGACACATGTCCTACCATCAGCCAGACACATGTCTTGCCATCAGACAGTTATCTTCAATGGGACACATGTCCTACCATCAGACAGTAACCTTAAACAGGACACATGTCCTACCATCAGACAGTAACCTTCAACAGGACACATGTCCTACCATCAGCCAGTTATCTTCAATGGGACACATGTCCTACCATCAGACAGTTATCTTCAATGGGACACATGTCCTACCATCAGCCAGTTATCTTCAGCTGGACACATGTCCTACCATCAGACAGTTATCTTCAATGGGACACATGTCCTACCATCAGCCAGACACATGCCCTACCATCAGCCAGTTATCTTGAACAGGACACATGTCCTACCATCAGCCAGTTATCTTCAACAGAACACATGTCCTACCATCAGCCAGTTAGCTTCAACAGGACACAATTCCTACCATCAGCCAGTAAGCTTCAACAGGACACATGTCCTACCATCAGCCAGTTATCTTCAACAGGACACATGTCCTACCATCAGACAGTTATCTTCAATGGGACACATGTCCTACCATCAGCCAGTTATCTTCAACAGGATACATGTCCTACCATCAGACAGTTATCTTCAATGGGTCACATGTCCTACCATCAGCCAGACACATGCCCTACCATCAGCCAGTTATCTTCAACAGAACACATGTCATACCATCAGCCAGTTAGCTTCAACAGGACACAATTCCTACCATCAGCCAGTTAGCTTCAACAGGACACATGTCCTACCATCAGCCAGTTATCTTCAGCAGGACATATGTCCTACCATCAGCCAGTTATCTTCAACAGGACACATGTCCTACCATCAGACAGTTATATTCAATGGGACACATGTCCTACCATCAGCCAGACACATGCCCTACCATCAGCCAGTTATCTTCAATGGGACACATGTCCTACCATCAGCCAGACACATGCCCTACCATCAGCCAGTTATCTTCAACAGGACACATGTCCTACCATCAGCCAGACACATGCCCTACCATCAGCCAGTTATCTTCAACAGGACACATGTCCTCCCATCAGCCAGTTAGCTTCAACAGGACACATGTCCTCCCATCAGCCAGTTAGCTTCAACAGGACACATGTCCTACCATCAGCCAGTTAGCTTCAACAGAACACATGTCCTACCATCAGCCAGTTAGCTTCAACAGGATAAATGTCCTACCATCAGCCAGTTATCTTCAACAGGACACATGTCCTACCATCAGCCAGTTAGCTTCAACAGGATAAATGTCCTACCATCAGCCAGTTATCTTCAACAGGACACATGTCCTACCATCAGCCAGTTATCTTCAACAGGACACATGTCCTACCATCAGCCAGTTATCTTCAACAAGACACATGCCCTACCATCAGCCAGTTATCTTCAACAGGACACATGTCCTACCATCAGCCAGACACATGTCCTACCATCAGCCAGTTATCCTCAACAGGACACATGTCCTACCATCAGCCAGTTAGCTTCAACAGAACACATTTCCTACCATCAGCCAGTTATCCTCAACAGGACACATGTCCTACCATCAGCCAGTTATCCTCAACAGGACACATGTCCTACCATCAGCCAGTTATCCTCAACAGGACACATGTCCTACCATCAGCCAGTTATCCTCAACAGGACACATGTCCTACCATTTGAAATGATGGTGTGAGGTACAATTCCCTGCTGAAATATATGGGTTGGTGAACAGTACATTTTAGAAAGATGATGTTGTACTTACAATGTTGCAAGGAGCAGCAAAGGCTTGCAGTCTGCTGAACCAACACATATGTATTACATCAACATGATTCATTCATACTCGGTAAGGGACTGAAAGACACTCAGCATGCTGAACCAACACATATCTATTACATCAACATGATTCATTCATACTCGGTAAGGGATTGAAAGACACTCAGCATGCTGAACCAACACATATCTATTACATCAACATGATTCATTCATACTCGGTAAGGGACTGATAGACACTCAGAGCTGTTAGTGCTGAACCAACACATATGTATTACATCAACATGATTCATTCATACTCGGTAAGGGACTGATAGACACTCAGAGCTGTTAGTGCTGAACCAACACATATCTATTACATCAACATGATTCATTCATACTCGGTAAGGGACTGAAAGACACTCAGAGCTGTTAGTGCTGAACCAACACATATCTATTACATCAACATGATTCATTCACACTCGGTAAGGGATTGAAAGACACTCAGCATGCTGAACCAACACATATCTATTACATCAACATGATTCATTCATACTCGGTAAGGGACTGATAGACACTCAGAGCTGTTAGTGCTGAACCAACACATATGTATTACATCAACATGATTCATTCATACTCGGTAAGGGACTGAAAGACACTCAGAGCTGTTAGTGCTGAACCAACACATATGTATTACATCAACATGATTCATTCATACTCGGTAAGGGACTGAAAGACACTCAGAGCTGTTAGTGCTGAACCAACACATATGTATTACATCAACATGATTCATTCATACTCGGTAAGGGACTGAAAGACACTCAGAGCTGTTAGTGCTGAATGCATTGATTTATTAAGACCTTTATCTATCTATTGTAGCAGTTCCATTGAGAACAAGGACTCTTGCAACTTACAATTACACACAAATCTGAATCACCTACTGTATAATACATGGAGATGTCAGTACTGTATAATACATGGAGATGTCAGTACTGTATAATACATGGAGATGTCAGTACTGTATAATACATGGAGATGTCAGGGCTCAGTGAAGGATGAAGAGGAACTCTGGGGATGGAAAGTTACTGAGTGAGACAAGGGGAAGAGCAGAAAGTTAATATTCTGTTCAAACATGTTATTGAGGAAAAGTCATATTTCTAAAGAAGAGGAAATGGGTTGCATCTGGTTTCAGTTCCTGATGAGGCAGGACAGTTGCTGTGGAACCTGGACAATGAGGGATGTGGAACTCAACTCATGATGAGGTCAGCAGTTGAAGAGAGAAGACACTGCTGGGAGGGGGTCCATAGGGGCCCACCCTGAAAACCCTCTGACTACAGTCCTATCCCATACACACACTGCTGGGAGGGGGTCCATAGGGGCCCACCCTGAAAACCCTCTGACTACAGTCCTATCCCATACACACTGCTGGGAGGGGGTCCATAGGGGCCCACCCTGAGAACCCTCTGACTACAGCCCTATCCGATACACACTGCTGGGAGGGGGTCCATAGGGGCCCACCCTGAAACCCCTCTGACTACAGTCATATCCCATACAGACACTGCTGGGAGGGGGTCCATAGGGGCCCACCCTGAAAACCTTCTGACTACAGTCCTATCCCATACACACTGCTGGGAGGGGGTCCATAGGGGCCCACCCTGAAAACCTTCTGACTACAGTACTATCCCATACAGACACACCGCCCATGAGGTTTCTAGACTTAGGCCCATACCTTCAGGCCACTGCTGAACCTCAGCAACCCACTCCTGAACCTAACATACCTTCAGGCCACTGCTGAACCTAACATACCTTCAGGCCACTGCTGAACCTAACATACCTTCAGGCTCACACCGTCTCACTGTCCATGTCTGCTTTTAGCCCCCAACTCTAATTCACTGTGTTATAATGGACCTTATGCTTGTTATGTCACCTCTGTAACCAGTTATCAATCATACTGACCTTTATGACCCTGTCCCATGGCCCTACTTTCTATAACTGAACATTTAAAGTCCTCTGAGTTTTGCTTAGTGTCCATTTACTTATTTATTGATGTATTTGTTGTATAATTGTAATGGTTCTCTTGCGGTGAAGGAGAGGCGGACCAAAATGCAGCGTGGTGGTTATTCATGTTTTAAATTATAAAGTACCTATACATGAACTAAACTGACAAAACAATAAACGTGTGAAAATCTAAACAGCCCTATCTGGTGCAAACACAGAGACAGGAACAATCACCCACCAACACACAGTGAAACCCAGGCTACCTAAGTATGATTCTCAATCAGAGACAACTAATGACACCTGCCTCTGATTGAGAACCATACTAGGCTGAAACATAGAAATACCCAAATCATAGAAAAACAAACAGACTGCCCACCCCAACTCACGCCCTGACCATACTAAATAATGACAAAACAAAGGAAATAAAGGTCAGAACGTGACAGTACCCCCCCCCCCCCCCCAAAGGTGCGGACTCCGGCTGCAAAACCTTAACCTATAGGGGAGGGTCTGGGTGGGCGTCTGTCCACGGTGGCGGCTCTGGCGCGGGACGCGGACCCCACTTCCCCATCGTCTTGGTCCGCCTTATTGTCCGCCTCCGTGGCTTTCTAACCATGGCCACCCCTCTCAATGACCCCACTGGACAGAGGGGCAGCTCTGCCCAGCGCACTGGCGGCGCTGGGCAGACGGGTAGCTCAGATGGCGCTGGGCAGACTGGCGACTCTGATGGCGCTGGGCTCTGGCGCCTCTGGAATGAGGGGCTCTAGCGCCTCTGGACTGAGGGGCGGGAGCTCTGGCAGCGCCGAACAGGCGGGAGACTCCGGTAGCAGCGCCAGACAGGCGGGAGACTCCGGCAGCAGCGCCGGAGAGGAGGAAGGCTCTAGCAGCGCTGGAGAGGCGGGAGATTCCGGCAGCGCTGGAGATGAGGAAGGCTCCGGCAGCGCTGGACAGGCGGGAGCACCTGTAAGGATGAGCCGGAGAGACAGCCTGGTGCAGGGGGCTGCCACCGGAGGGCTGGTACGTGGAGGTGGTGACGGATAGACCGGACCGTGCAGGCGCACTGGAGCTCTTGAGCACCGAGCCTGCCCAACCTTACCCGGTTGAATGGTCCCGGTCGCCCTGCCAGTGAGGCGAGGTGGAATAGCCCGCACTGGGCTATGCAGGCCAACCGGGGACACCGTGCGCAAGGCTGGTGCCATGTAAGCCGGCCCAAGGAGATGCACTGGAGACCAGATGCGTAGAGCCGGCTTCATGGCACTTGGCTCGATGCCCACTCTAGCCCGGCCGATACGCGGAGCTGGATTGTACCGCACCGGGCTATTCACCCGCACTGGGGACACTGTGCGCTCCACAGCATAACACGGTGCCTGCCCGGTCTCTCTCGCCCCCCGGTAAGCACAGGAAGTTGGCGCAGGTCTCCTACCTGGCTTCGCCACACTTTCTGTGTGCCCCCCCCAAGAAATCTTTGGGTCTGACTCTCGGGCTTCCATCCGCTCTGCCGTGCTAGCTCCTCATAATGCCGCCTCTCTGCTTTTGCTGCCTCCAGCTCGGCTTTGGGGCGGTGATATTCCCCTGGCTCTGCCCAGGGTCCTTTCCCGTCTAGGATCTCCTCCCAAGTCCATTTCTCCAAATAGTGCAGCGTCTCCCACTGCTGCTGCTGCTGCTCCTGCTGCTGCTGCCTCTTACCACGCCGCTTGGTCCTGTTTTGGTGGGTGATTCTGTAATGGTTCTCTTGCGGTGAAGGAGAGGCGGACCAAAATGCAGCGTGGTGGTTATTCATGTTTTAAATGATAAAGTACCTATACATGAACTAAACTGACAAAACAATAAACGTGCGAAAACCTAAACAGCCCTATCTGGTGCAAACACAGAGACAGGAACAATCACCCACCAACACACAGTGAAACCCAGGCTACCTAAGTATGATTCTCAATCAGACAACTAATGACACCTGCCTCTGATTGAGAACCATACTAGGCCGAAACATAGAAATACCCAAATCATAGAAAAACAAACATAGACTGCCCACCCCAACTCACGCCCTGACCATACTAAATAATGACAAAACAAAGGAAATAAAGGTCAGGACGTGACAATAATGGGGTTGTGCAGCAGAGCATCAAACATACTGACCTTTCTGACCCTGTCCCATGGTCCTACTTCACTGTGTTATAATGGACCTTGTGCTTGTTATGTCACCTCTGTAACCAGGTATCAAACATACTGACCTTTCTGACCCTGTCCCATGGCCCTACTTTCTATAACTGAACATTTAAAGTCCTCTGAGTTTTGCTTAGTGTCCATTTACTTATTTATTGATGCATTTGTTGTATATTGGGGTTGTGCTGCAGAGCATCATGGGGATTTGTATGTGTTGAGATGATCACTTTCCAGATAAATTGTTGAACTTATTCCTGTCTCCAGTCTCATTATTATTGAATTGTTATACAGACGTGGTTATGAAACCAACAAAACATAACAAAAGATTGCCGATGAGTAAGTCTGAATCTACAGTAACTATTCTGTCTGGAAGAAGTCGGTTTATCAACTGTTTGAAAATAGTATTTTTGGTGGTTCAGTCTAGGCTACTGTTAGCACAGTGTATTGCTAGCAGAGGCAAGTGCATAATGGAGCTAGCTAGGAAAGAGAGTTAATATCATCATGGATGGCAGAAAAGGACTCAAGACGGATGTCGGAGCGGGAAAACAACTTGATTAAAAAAGGGAGGAATATAATTTCATTATAGGAAAGGATATCAATTAACTTCTTGTGGATCAGTTGGACGCTAGCGTCCCATCTCGACAACTTCCGGTGAAATTGTAGAGCGCAAATTCAAATTACAGAAAGAGAAATATTCAACCTTTATGAAAATACAAGTGTTATACATCAGTTAAAAGCTTAACTTCTTGTTAATCCAAGCGCTGTGTCAGATTTCAAAAAGGCTTTACGGCGAAAGCACAACATGCGATTATCTGAGGATGGCGCCCAGCACACAAATGCATTAAAAGCATTTTCCAACCAGGCAGATGCTTCACCAAAGTCAGAAATAGCAATAACATAAATCACTTACCTTTGTAGATCTTCTTCTGTTGGCAATCCAACAGGTCCCAGCGACATCAAAAATGGTTGTTTTGTTCGATAAAGTCCGTCTTTATATAATCCACCGGTTTCCCCTGTTCAAATTGCATACAAAATGAATCCCAAACGTTACCAATAAACTTCTCCAAACAAGTCAAACAACGTTTCTAATCAAACCTCAGGTACCCTAATACGTAAATAAATGATAAAATTTAAGACGGAGAATCGTTATTGTCATTACCGGAGATAAACAACAAAGTAGGAGCATTCACGCTATAAACGCTACAGCCAAAATGGGAGCCACTTAGAAAAACTACAAATTCTAGCTAATTTTTTCCAAAAACAAGCCTGAAACTCTTTCTAAAGACTGTTGACATCTAGTGGAAGCCCTAGGAACTGCAATCTGGGAGGTATTCCCTTGATATTCCCATTGACAGGTATAGTAATCACTGTTGAGCTGAATTTTTTTGTCCTGGGGTTTTCGCCTGCCATATCAGTTCTGTTCTACTCACAGACATTATTGTAGCAGTTTTAGAAACTATAGAGTGTTTTCTATCCAATACTACCATGCATACGCATGTCCTAGCTTCTGGGCCTGAGTAACAGGCAGTTTACTTTGGGCACCTCAGTCATCCAAACATCTGAAAACTGACCCCTAGCCTGAAAAAGTTAAAGTGTGAAGAAGAATTAAAAACTGCTAAATGAGCGAAGGGAATGAAGATCACGTGACTGAGGAAACAATTGCTGTGTGTGTGTGAGGTTGTGTGTGCTTGTGAGGTTGTGTGTGCGTGTGAGGTTGTGTGTGTGAGGTTGTGCATGTGAGGTTGTGCGTGTGAGGTTGTGCGTGTGAGGTTGTGCGTGTGAGGTTGTGCGTGTGAGGTTGTGTGTGTGATGTTGTGTGTGTGAGGTTGTGTGTATGTGTGCGTGTTTAGTCTGAGAGAGATGTCGTCTAATGGTTTAATTTAAGTCTCCACTTCTCATTCTATTCTAGGATCTAGGCACATCATTTGTCTCCATGGCAACATGGACAATACTGGTTAAAGCTGAATACTTCCTCCATGTCTCATAGAGCAGGGAATTGACACATATACCTTCCTCCATGTCTCATAGAGCAGGGAACAGAGCAGGGAACTGACACATATACCTTCCTCCATGTCTCATAGAGCAGGGAACTGACACATATACCTTCCTCCATGTCTCATAGAGCAGGGAACAGACACATATACCTTCCTCCATGTCTCATAGAGCAGGGAACTGACACATATACCTTCCTCCATGTCTCATAGAGCAGGGAACAGAGCAGGGAACTGACACATATACCTTCCTCCATGTCTCATAGAGCAGGGAACAGAGCAGGGAACTGACACATATACCTTCCTCCATGTCTCATAGAGCAGGGAACAGAGCAGGGAACTGACACATATACCTTCCTCCATGTCTCATAGAGCAGGGAACTACACATATACCTTCCTCCATGTCTCATAGAGCAGGGAACTGACACATATACCTTCCTCCATGTCTCATAGAGCAGGGAACAGAGCAGGGAACTGACACATATACCTTCCTCCATGTCTCATAGAGCAGGGAACTGACACATATACCTTCCTCCGTGTCTCATAGAGCAGGGAACTGACACATATACCTTCCTCCATGTCTCATAGAGCAGGGAACTGACACATATACCTTTCTCCATGTCACATAGAGCAGGGAACTGACACATATACCTTTCTCCATGTCTCATAGAGCAGGGAACTGACACATATACCTTTCTCCATGTCTCATAGAGCAGGGAACTGACACATATACCTTCCTCCATGTCTCATAGAGCAGGGAACTGACACATATACCTTTCTCCATGTCTCATAGAGCAGGGAACTGACACATATACCTTCCTCCATGTCTCATAGAGCAGGGAACAGAGCAGGGAACTAACACATATACCTTCCTCCATGTCTCATAGAGCAGGGAACAGAGCAGGGAACTGACACATATACCTTCCTCCATGTCTCATAGAGCAGGGAACAGACACATATACCTTCCTCCATGTCTCATAGAGCAGGGAACTGACACATATACCTTCCTCCATGTCTCATAGAGCAGGGAACAGAGCAGGGAACTGACACATATACCTTCCTCCATGTCTCATAGAGCAGGGAACAGAGCAGGGAACTGACACATATACCTTCCTCCATGTCTCATAGAGCAGGGAACAGAGCAGGGAACTGACACATATACCTTCCTCCATGTCTCATAGAGCAGGGAACTGACACATATACCTTCCTCCATGTCTCATAGAGCAGGGAACAGAGCAGGGAACTGACACATATACCTTCCTCCGTGTCTCATAGAGCAGGGAACTGACACATATACCTTCCTCCATGTCTCATAGAGCAGGGAACTGACACATATACCTTTCTCCATGTCACATAGAGCAGGGAACTGACACATATACCTTTCTCCATGTCTCATAGAGCAGGGAACTGACACATATACCTTTCTCCATGTCTCATAGAGCAGGGAACTGACACATATACCTTCCTCCATGTCTCATAGAGCAGGGAACTGACACATATACCTTTCTCCATGTCTCATAGAGCAGGGAACTGACACATATACCTTCCTCCATGTCTCATAGAGCAGGGAACTGACACATATACCTTCCTCCATGTCTCATAGAGCAGGGAACTGACACATATACCTTCCTCCATGTCTCATAGAGCAGGGAACTTACACATATACCTTCCTCCATGTCTCATAGAGCAGGGAACTGACACATACCTTCCTCCATGTCTCATAGAGCAGGGAACTGACACATACCTTCCTCCATGTCTCATAGAGCAGGGAACTGACACATATACCTTTCTCCATGTCTCATAGAGCAGGGAACTGACACATATACCTTCCTCCATGTCTCATAGAGCAGGGAACTGACACATATACCTTCCTCCGTGTCTCATAGAGCAGGGAACTGACACATATACCTTCCTCCATGTATCATAGAGCAGGGAACTGACACATAATACCTTCCTCCATGTCTCATAGAGCAGGGAACTGACACATACCTTCCTCCATGTCTCATAGAGCAGGGAACTGACACATATACCTTCCTCCATGTCTCATAGAGCAGGGAACTGACACATATACCTTCCTCCATGTATCATAGAGCAGGGAACTGACACATATACCTTCCTCCATGTCTCATAGAGCAGGGAACTGACACATATACCTTCCTCCATGTCTCATATTCACTGTTATATTCACTGTTATCTGTCTACCTTCCTCCATGTCTCATATTCACTGTTATCTGTCTGCCTTCCTCCATGTCTCATATTCACTGTTATCTGTCTACCTTCCTCCATGTCTCATATTCACTGTTATCTGTCTACCTTCCTCCATGTCTCATATTCACTGTTATCTGTCTACCTTCCTCCATGTCTCATATTCACTGTTATCTGTCTACCTTCCTCCATGTCTCATATTCACTGTTATCTGTCTACCTTCCCAATACCTTCACCCACAGAGATGCTTGATGCAGTGTGCAGCGTAGAGTGCATAGTCCTTTAGTCTCTATGGGGCAGATGGCCAGTTGGTGAGGGCCACAGCATAGTCCTTTAGTCTCTATGGGGCAGATGGCCAGTTGGTGAGGGCCACAGCATAGTCCTTTAGTCTCTATGGGCCAGATGGTGAGGGCCACAGCATAGTCCTTTAGTCTCTATGGGCCAGATGGTGAGGGCCACAGCATAGTCCTTTAGTCTCTATGGGCCAGATGGCCAGTTGGTGAGGGGCCACAGCATAGTCCTTTTGTCTCTATGGGCCAGATGGCCAGTTGGTGAGGGCCACAGCATAGTCCTTTAGTCTCTATGGACCAGATGGCCAGTTGGTGAGGGCCACAGCATAGTCCTTTAGTCTCTATGGGCCAGACAGACAGTTCGTGAGGGCCGCAGCATAGTCCTTTAGTCTCTATGGGCCAGACGGACAGTTGGTGAGGGCCACAGCATAGTCCTTTAGTCTCTATGGAACACAGCATAGTCCTTTAGTCTCTATGGGCCAGATGGCCAGTTGGGGAGGGCCACAGCATGGTCCTTTAGTCTCTATGGGCCAGACAGACAGTTTGTGAGGGCCGCAGCATAGTCCTTTAGTCTCTATGGGCCAGACGGACAGTTGGTGAGGGCCACAGCATAGTCCTGTAGTCTCTATGGAACACAGCATGGTCCTTTAGTCTCTATGGAACACAGCATAGTCCTTTAGTCTCTATGGAACACAGCATAGTCCTTTAGTCTCTATGGAACACAGCATAGTCCTTTAGTCTCTATGGAACACAGCATAGTCCTTTAGTCTCTATGGAAGACAGCATAGTCCTTTAGTCTCTATGGAACACAGCATAGTCCTTTAGTCTCTATGGAACACAGCATAGTCCTTTAGTCTCTATGGAACACAGCATAGTCCTTTAGTCTCTATGGAACACAGCATAGTCCTTTAGTCTCTATGGGCCACAGCATAGTCCTTTAGTCTCAGCATAGTCCTTTAGTCTCTATGGAACACAGCATAGTCCTTTAGTCTCTATGGAACACAGCATAGTCCTTTAGTCTCTATGGAACACAGCATAGTCCTTTAGTCTCTATGGAACACAGCATAGTCCTTTAGTCACAGCATAGTCCTTTAGTCTCTATGGAACACAGCATAGTCCTTTAGTCTCTATGGAACACAGCATAGTCCTTTAGTCTCTATGGAACACAGCATGGTCCTTTAGTCTCTATGGAACACAGCATAGTCCTTTAGTCTCTATGGAACACAGCATAGTCCTTTAGTCTCTATGGAACACAGCATAGTCCTTTAGTCTCTATGGAACACAGCATAGTCCTTAAGTCTCTATGGAACACAGCATAGTCCTTTAGTCTCTATGGAACACAGCATAGTCCTTTAGTCTCTATGGAACACAGCATAGTCCTTTAGTCTCTATGGAACACAGCATAGTCCTTTAGTCTCTATGGAACACAGCATAGTCCTTTAGTCTCTATGGAACACAGCATAGTCCTTTAGTCTCTATGGAACACAGCATAGTCCTTTAGTCTCTATGGAACACAGCATAGTCCTTTAGTCTCTATGGAACACAGCATAGTCCTGTAGTCTCTATGAAACACAGCATAGTCCTTTAGTCTCTATGGAACACAGCATAGTCCTTTAGTCTCTATGGAAAACAGCATAGTCCTTTATAGTCTCTATGGAACACAGCATAGTCCTTTAGTCTCTATGGAACACAGCATAGTCCTTTAGTCTCTATGGAACACAGCATAGTCCTTTAGTCTCTATGGAACACAGCATGGTCCTTTAGTCTCTATGGAACACAGCATAGTCCTTTAGTCTCTATGGAACACAGCATAGTCCTGTAGTCTCTATGGAACACAGCATAGTCCTTTAGTCTCTATGGAACACAGCATAGTCCTTTAGTCTCTATGGAACACAGCATAGTCCTTTAGTCTCTATGGAACACAGCATGGTCCTTTAGTCTCTATGGAACACAGCATAGTCCTTTATTCTCTATGGAACACAGCATAGTCCTGTAGTCTCTATGGAACACAGCATAGTCCTTTAGTCTCTATGGAACACAGCATAGTCCTTTAGTCTCTATGGAACACAGCATAGTCCTTTAGTCTCTATGGAACACAGCATAGTCCTTTAGTCTCTATGGAACACAGCATAGTCCTTTAGTCTCTATGGAACACAGCATAGTCCTGTAGTCTCTATGGAACACAGCATAGTCCTTTAGTCTCTATGGAACACAGCATAGTCCTTTAGTCTCTATGGAACACAGCATAGTCCTTTAGTCTCTATGGAACACAGCATAGTCCTTTAGTCTCTATGGGCCACAGCATAGTCCTTTAGTCTCTATGGAACACAGCATAGTCCTTTAGTCTCTATGTAACACAGCATAGTCCTTTAGTCTCTATGGAACACAGCATAGTCCTTTAGTCTCTATGGAACACAGCATAGTCCTTTAGTCTCTATGGGCCACAGCATGGTCCTTTAGTCTCTATGGAACACAGCATGGTCCTTTAGTCTCTATGTAACACAGCATAGTCCTTT
Organism: Oncorhynchus clarkii lewisi; assembly: GCF_045791955.1. Lineage (NCBI taxonomy): Eukaryota > Metazoa > Chordata > Actinopteri > Salmoniformes > Salmonidae > Oncorhynchus > Oncorhynchus clarkii. The sequence goes on along the minus strand of NW_027261136.1, from coordinate 286,554 downwards.
AGTCTCTATGGAACACAGCATAGTCCTTTAGTCTCTATGGAACACAGCATAGTCCTTTAGTCTCTATGGAACACAGCATAGTCCTTTAGTCTCTATGGAACACAGCATAGTCCTTTAGTCTCTATGGAACACAGCATAGTCCTTTAGTCTCTATGGAACACAGCATAGTCCTTTAGTCTCTATGGAACACAGCATGGTCCTTTAGTCTCTATGGAACACAGCATAGTCCTTTAGTCTCTATGGAACACAGCATAGTCCTTTAGTCTCTATGGAACACAGCATAGTCCTTTAGTCTCTATGAAACACAGCATGGTCCTTTAGTCTCTATGGAACACAGCATAGTCCTTTAGTCTCTATGGAACACAGCATAGTCCTTTAGTCTCTATGGAACACAGCATAGTCCTTTAGTCTCTATGGAACACAGCATAGTCCTTTAGTCTCTATGGAACACAGCATGGTCCTTTAGTCTCTATGGAACACAGCATGGTCCTTTAGTCTCTATGGTCCAGACGGGGAAAGAAACTGTTCAGATGGGCGTCTATAACATCCTATCACAGAGGTTTATAAGCAGCTGACAGTTGCAACTTCCTTACTAATAACTCAAACTGCCTTGGTTTAAGTAAAGACAATATATGTACAGATGTAGGATCTTAATTTGATGATCCTGTTGCAGGACAACGTTGATGCAATGGAGTTATTTTCAAACTTGTATTGTGTTTGACATTTATAAAGGCTTTTGGAGTTTGTAATAGATGCTACTTCCTCTGCAAGACAACCGGTCATCCGCATCACGTGACTGTCAGAAGTTATGTGCTTTCCTCTTAGGAAATTAAAAGCGTGTTTGAAGTCTATGCAGTTTCAAAATGGCTGTTGAAACTGTGGCAAACATTTGTCAGCAACATGAGAATATACATATTTGTCTGCACAACTAGAAGTGGGATAAATGTGTTGATTTGAAGGGAAGACGAGCAGACTGGTAAGTCTACTATAGGCTACATAGAACAATTATACAGTTAGTTTGTGGTCAGACAAAGCTTGAGAAATGAACCTTTATCATGCTGACCGACCTGGTGCTCTCCGTAGGAAATGAGATATGATCCTTTATCATGCTGACTGACCTGGTGCTCTCCGTAGGAAATGAGATATGATCCTTTATCATGCTGACTGACCTGGTGCTCTCTGTAGGAAATGTTGGGAAAATATCAGGCCTAGGCTACATGCAAACCTTTCTGAATGGATCAAAGATTTCCCCCTCAGATCAATCATGTCCGTTTTAGCCCTTCTGTCTACATTCTCAGATACGTTTAGAAAATAACAGATTGAAAGACAATAAATATCCTACTGTTAGTGAATGCAAATAAGTGTGAGACATTGTGTTGCTGTACTGTCTATAACTACCTTAACAAACAGTGACTTATTATTATTATTGTTATTGTTATTATTGTTGTTGTTGTACTGTCTAGAACTACCTTAACAAACAGTGACTTATTATTATTATTATTATTATTATTATTGTTGCTGTACTGTCTATAACTACCTTAACAAACAGTGACTTATTATTATTATTGTTATTGTTATTATTGTTGTTGCTGTACTGTTTAGAACTACCTTAACAAACAGTGACTTATTATTATTATTATTATTATTATTGTTGCTGTACTGTCTATAACTACCTTAACAAACAGTGACTTATTATTATTATTATTGTTGCTGTACTGTCTATAACTACCTTAACAAACAGTGACTTATTATTATTATTGTTATTGTTATTATTGTTGTTGTTGTACTGTTTAGAACTACCTTAACAAACAGTGACTTATTATTATTATTATTATTGTTGCTGTACTGTCTATAACTACCTTAACAAACAGTGACTTATTATTATTATTATTATTGTTGCTGTACTGTCTATAACTACCTTAACAAACAGTGACTTATTATTATTATTGTTATTGTTATTATTGTTGTTGCTGTACTGTCTAGAACTACCTTAACAAACAGTTACTTATTATTATTATTATTATTGTTGTTGTACTGTCTATAACTACCTTCACAAACAGTGACTTATTATTATTATTATTATTGTTGCTGTACTGTCTATAACTACCTTAACAGACAGTTACTTATTATTATTATTATTATTGTTATTGTTATTATTGTTGCTGTACTGTCTAAAACTACCTTAACAAACAGTGACTTATTATTATTATTATTATTATTACTTATTATTATTACAGACAGTTACCATGGAGATGAAATGTCACAGCTACATGTTCATGAGATGCATTAAATCACCTGACTGTTTCAAAGAAATAATGAATAAATGAGAACAATTGACATTCAATAATTAGTTGACATTGACATTCAATAATTAGTTGACATTGACATTCAATAATTAGTTGACATTGACATTCAATAATTAGTTGACATTGACATTCAATAATTAGTTGACATTGACATTCAATAATTAGTTGACATTGACATTCAATAATTAGTTGACATTGACATTCAATAATTAGTTGACATTGACATTCAATAATTAGTTGACATTGACATTCAATAATTAGTTGACATTGACATTCAATAATTAGTTGACATTGACATTCAATAATTAGTTGACATTGACATTCAATAATTAGTTGACATTGACATTCAATAATTAGTTGACATTGACATTCAATAATTAGTTGACATTGTCATTCAATAATTAGTTGACATTGACATTCAATAATTAGTTGACATTGACATTCAATAACAACCAGCATGTTGTATCTCTGTTTAGGAGTTTGTACTCTAAAATGAGTCTCTATGGGGAGAAAGAGGGAGGCCCTGCCTCTAAAACAAGTCTCTTTGGGGAGAAAGAGGAGGGAGGCCCTGCCACAAAAACGAGACTCTCTGGGGAATATGACAACAAAGCTAAGAGGTAAGATTACATATTTGTTATGTTATTACGTTTATTTCCAAAATGCTATATCCACAATTTTTCACATTTATTTTTTAATCAGAAAATATTGTTCAATATTACTGACCTCAGATTGTTTATAAATAGATTAGTGTTTTTTTGCAAAACGCTTTTTATCCAATGTTTAGCTGAAATGGGATGTTCATATTGTCTCACTTAGCTACCTTAAGGAATGGGATGTTCATATTGTCTCACTTAGCTACCTTAAGGAATGGGATGTTCATATTGTCTCACTTAGCGACCTTAAGGAATGGGATGTTCATATTGTCTCACTTAGCTACCTTAAGGAATGGGATGTTCATATTGTCTCACTTAGCTACCTTAAGGAATGGGATGTTCATATTGTCTCACTTAGCTACCTTAAGGAATGGGATGTTCATATTGTCTCAATTAGCTACCTTAAGGAATGGGATGTTCATATTGTCTCACTTAGCTACCTTAAGAAATGGGATGTTCATATTGTCTCACTTAGCTACCTTAAGAAATGGGATGTTCATATTGTCTCACTTAGCTACCTTAAGGAATGGGATGTTCATATTGTCTCACTTAGCTACCTTAAGGAATGGGATGTTCATATTGTCTCACTTAGCTACCTTAAGGAATGGGATGTTCATATTGTCTCACTTAGCTACCTTAAGGAATGGGATGTTCATATTGTCTCACTTAGCTACCTTAAGGAATGGGATGTTCATATTGTCTCACTTAGCTACCTTAAGTAATGGGATGTTCATATTGTCTCACTTAGCTACCTTAAGAAATGGGATGCTCATATTGTCTCACTTAGCTACCTTAAGGAATGGGATGTTCATATTGTCTCACTTAGCTACCTTAAGGAATGGGATGTTCATATTGTCTCACTTAGCTACCTTAAGGAATGGGATGTTCATATTGTCTCACTTAGCTACCTTAAGGAATGGGATGTTCATATTGTCTCACTTAGCTACCTTAAGGAATGGGATGTTCATATTGTCTCACTTAGCTACCTTAAGGAATGGGATGTTCATATTGTCTCACTTAGCTACCTTAAGGAATGGGATGTTCATATTGTCTCACTTAGCTACCTTAAGAAATGGGATGTTCATATTGTCTCAATTAGCTACCTTAAGGAATGGGATGTTCATATTGTCTCACTTAGCTACCTTAAGGAATGGGATGTTCATATTGTCTCACTTAGCTACCTTAAGAAATGGGATGTTCATATTGTCTCACTTAGCTACCTTAAGGAATGGGATGTTCATATTGTCTCACTTAGCTACCTTAAGGAATGGGATGTTCATATTGTCTCACTTAGCTACCTTAAGGAATGGGATGTTCATATTGTCTCACTTAGCTACCTTAAGAAATGGGATGTTCATATTGTCTCACTTAGCTACCTTAAGGAATGGGATGTTCATATTGTCTCACTTAGCTACCTTAAGGAATGGGATGTTCATATTGTCTCACTTAGCTACCTTAAGGAATGGGATGTTCATATTGTCTCACTTAGCTACCTTAAGGAATGGGATGTTCATATTGTCTCACTTAGCTACCTTAAGGAATGGGATGTTCATATTGTCTCACTTAGCTACCTTAAGAAATGGGATGTTCATATTGTCTCACTTAGCTACCTTAAGAAATGGGATGCTCATATTGTCTCACTTAGCTACCTTAAGGAATGGGATGTTCATATTGTCTCACTTAGCTACCTTAAGGAATGGGATGTTCATATTGTCTCACTTAGCTACCTTAAGGAATGTGATGTTCATATTGTCTCACTTAGCTACCTTAAGGAATGGGATGTTCATATTGTCTCACTTAGCTACCTTAAGGAATGGGATGTTCATATTGTCTCACTTAGCTACCTTAAGGAATGGGATGTTCATATTGTCTCACTTAGCTACCTTAAGGAATGGGATGTTCATATTGTCTCACTTAGCTACCTTAAGATGAATGCACTTACAGATGCCATATCTTAATTTGACCCAGTTTCTCACAGGAGAAAAATTATCCTGCAGCAACAGGAAGTGTGAATTATTAAGTGCATTATAATAATCATTCAAATAAAATTGTTAGGGAAAATCAGGTTAAGAAGTCTTTTAAAAGCTAAAATACACAACAATATGGCAATTGTATTGTACGTCACTCTGGTGCCTGGTTTCCTCCATAGCGATGGAATTTAGGGTTGCACGTGTTTTAAGAGTATCTTTCCTACAACAGCTGAAGATGTAACATGCATTTCCCACACACCACGCAGAGAGGACGGTCACAATGATGACTGAAAACACAACCGTTGGGTACGAATGAGTGACACATTTCCGGGCATGGGCGGTACATTTAAAATTCACTCATTCTTCCCTCGCACTTTGTCCTGCAAGTGTCAACTTATCATACATCATGTTACGTCATCAGAAGTGTCCACTTAGTTTGAGGGCTGAGGGGAGATGGTGTCTTTCAGTGTTTGAAATGTAGCCATGGATAGTTTCTAAATAACATTACCAAGTGATCAATGACGTCCGAAGCTTCGTTTGATTTCATGCTTTTTCGAAACATGGCTGATTTTAAAACTCATAAAAGATACGCCCTCCTCCACTTACCCATAAGGCCTAGTGGCCTTATGCCCTTGGGGAATCTCCTTATGTCAGTCACCAGGTAGCCTAGTGGCCTTATGCCCTTGGGGAATCTCCTTATGTCAGGCACCAGGTAGCCTAGTGGCCTTATGCCCTTGGGGAATCTCCTTATGTCAGGCACCAGGTAGCCTAGTGGCCTTATGCCCTTGGGGAATCTCCTTATGTCAGGCACCAGGTAGCCTAGTGGCCTTATGCCCTTGGGGAATCTCCTTATGTCAGGCACCAGGTAGCCTAGTGGCCTTATGCCCTTGGGGAATCTCCTTATGTCAGGCACCAGGTAGCCTAGTGGCCTTATGCCCTTGGGGAATCTCCTTATGTCAGGCACCAGGTAGCCTAGTGGCCTTATGCCCTTGGGGAATCGCTGCGGCCATCTTGGTCATCGGTTCAAACGATTATTCAAGCAAGGGAAGATCCCAACCTAAGCCCCTCGGGCCTCGTTTTTGATTGAGCTTGCAAGTGTACAATTATGTTCACTTCGGGAAACTCCCCATAATTCAATTTGTGATGATTGTATATCCACTAACAAAAGTCTGCCAAAACTGAATACCCCAAAGTCAATATGGAGAAGTAAAAACGAATGTAAATGAGTTAGAAATTGTGCTACTAATGCACGACAGCACAAACACGTCTCTTAAAAGTGATGATGTTTTTGTTTGTTTAGCTTTTGGAAAGTGTAGAAATAAAACATTTTCCTTATGAAGTTCCAGCTAGACAGGCTAACGTTAGTTAGCTAATTAATTTGCCTACTATCGTACAGTAGGCAGGCTAACGTTAGTTAGCTAATTAATTTGCCTGCTATCGCACAGTAGGCAGGCTAACGTTAGTTAGCTAATTAATTTGCCTACTATCGTACAGTAGGCAGGCTAACGTTAGTTAGCTAATTAATTTGCCAGCAATCATACAGTAGGCAGGCTAACGTTAGTCAGCTAATTAATTTGCTAGCTTTCATACAGTAGGCAGGCTAACGTTAGTTAGCTAATTAATTTGCTAGCAATCATACAGTAGGCAGGCTAACGTTAGTTAGCTAATTAATTTGCTAGCTATCATACAGTAGGCAGGCTAACGTTAGTTAGCTAATTAATTTGCTAGCTATCATACAGTAGGCAGGCTAACGGTAGTTAGCAATTTTTTTTTTAATGTTTTTTTTTTTTTACCTTTATTTAACTAGGCAAGTCCTTTGTGGGGGCACTGGTGTCTAGGTATTTGAGGTAATATGTACATGCAGGTAGAGTTAGTGATTTGGGTAGTGGGTAGTGATTTGATTAGATGTTCAGGAGTCTTATGGCTTGGGGGTAGAAGCTGTTTAGAAGCCTCTTGGACCTAGAGTTGGCGCTCCGGTACCGCTTGCTGTGCGGTAGCAGAGAGACCAGTCTATGACTAGGGTGGCTGGGGTCTTTGACAATTTTTAGGGACTTCCTCTGACACCGCCTGGTATAGAGGTCCTGGATGGGTTTTGTCGTGCCCTCATCACGACTGTCTTGGTGTGCTTGGACCATGTTAGTTTGTTGGTGATGTGGACTTCAAGGAACTTGAACAACCTGCTTTTAATTGCTAAATATTTCCAATAGATGGCAGCATAAGACAATGAAGCATCAGTTATAGGCTACAAGCAGCAATATGATGGACCATGAAGCATCAGTTATAGTCTACAAGCAGCAATATGATGGACCATGAAGCATCAGTTATAGGCTACAAGCAGCAATATGATGGACCATGAAGCATCAGTTATAGGCTACAAGCAGCAATATGATGGACCATGAAGCATCAGTTATAGGCTACAAGCAGCAATATGATGGACCATGAAGCATCAGTTATAGGCTACAAGCAGCAATATGATGGACCATGAAGCATCAGTTATAGGCTACAAGCAGCAATATGATGGACATAAAATAGCAGCAAACAAAGACTTTATGTCCCTTGATTTTCTAAAATGGTCTCATTACTTTATTTAGCATTATGTCTTGTACTAGGGCTGTGTTGCTTCTGGTCATTACTTTAGTTAGCATTATGTCCTGTATTAGGGCTGTGTTGCTTCTGGTCATTACTTTAGTTAGCATTATGTCTCGTACTAGGGCTGTGTTGCTTCTGGTCATTACTTTAGTTAGCATTATGTCTCGTATTAGGGCTGTGTTGCATTAGGGAGAGCAAAACAATTGTGACTATAGCAGGTATTGAACCCCGGGTAAATAATCACTGGTCAGAACCTCAACCTCTTAATTCCTCATATATGGAATAAACAGACTCGGAATAGAAAAGACAATATTGCCTCTTTCAAACCGCCTATAAATGACATCATTCAACCCTAACAGATAGCAAATGTACGCCAACATGCCCCTTGTTGGTGAGAGAAGGCAGAGTGACGGCACAAGCTTTTTGGCCGGGCTGAGTTGGCTACTTGTGCAGTGGGTTGATGCAGGTTGATGAATTTGACATTGGAAAATGGGAAAATGCATTTCTCTCTACTAAAGTAAGGGGAGTGATGGTGTTTCCAGGAAGAAAAAACTAAACTAATCTTCTGAAATGTCATTTGTGGTCTTATGCTGCCATCTATTGGAATTATATAGCAACTGCAGTAGTACTGAATAATGTGTAATTCCTTACTATTTTTATTTTATTTAATTTCACCTTTATTTAACCAGGTAGGCTAGTTGAGAACAAGTTCTCATTTACAATTGCGACCTGGCCAAGATAAAGCATAGCAGTGTGAACAAGTCAATAACACAGTAGAAAAAAAGTTTTAAAAAGAGTCTATATACATTGTGTGCAAAAGTCATGAGGAGGTAGCCAAATAATTACCATTTTGATAAGATGGTCATGTGCAGGTAGAGATACTGGTGTGCAAAAGAGCAGAAAAGTAAATAAATAAAAACAGTATGGGGATGAGGTAGGTAAATTGGGTGGGCTATTTACCGATGGACTATGGACTAAAGTATTAACAGCTCAGATTTGCAAAATATAAAATGTTCTAGTTAATTTTACCACTTCCAACCATAAATAACATTTAGAGCATAACAATTAAACTGACTTAAACCAAAGGCTTCATACATTTAGTTAATTTGTGGATCCGACGTAGTTTAGTTAATTATATATATGTTTTTAAATCTAGCCCCAGTCTCTACTTTTATCCAATGTAAAATCACAGTTTCAAATTTTGCTACATAAAACTGAAATGAGCCGGTCGGTCACATTTTAGAGTAAGGCAGAAATATAGCATTTTGCAAAAAAAACATTATTTGTCTCTCTGTGAAATGAAACCATCAAGTGATAGATTTTAAACAAATGCTTATCTGTCATTGAACAATGCCATGCCATGATTAGCTAGTGAAAAAACACACCAATTTCTTTCATAATTTCACAAAACAATAAAAGCTAATTTATGAACATTTCTGAAAATGGATATACAGCGTTTTGGAGGTAAACTTTTCTTATATTTCCTAATCTGAGCTCAGAGTAGATGAGAGATATAATGTTTGTCTCTGTTGTGTTGAAGTCCAATCAAGCAGGAGAGACCAGCCTCCCCAGTACCCAGCTGTGTGTCCATGAAGAGTGACCGGTCTATGGGTATATCTATACACTTTAAAGAGGGAGACTTTTCTACTGAACAAAGGTAAGAAGAGCTCATGGGTCATGGTCAGTGGGGGGCAGCATTTTCACTTTTGGATGAATAGCGTGCCCAGATCTGAACTGCCTCCTACTCTGTCACAGATGCTAATATATGCTAATTATTATTAGTATTGGATAGAAAACACTCTGAAGTTTCTAAAACTGTTGAATGATGTATGTGAGTATAACTGAACTTATATGGCAGGCAAAAACCTGAGAAGAAATCCAAACAGGAAGTGAGAAATCGATTTTCAAAACAGTGCCTATTGAAATCCCAGTGAGATATGAATGAGGATGCACTTCCTAGGGCTTCCACTAGATGTCACCGTCTTTAGAACCTGGTTTGAGGATTCTACTATAAAGGAGGGGCTCATAATAGCTCTTTGAGTGAGTGGTCTGGCAGAGAGCCTTGGTCTCATGACGCGTGCTCCCGACAGAGTTTGCTCTCGTTCCAATGCTTTTCTTCAGACAATGAAATTCTCCGGTTGGAACCTTATTGATGATTTATGTTAAAAACATCCTAAAGATTGATTGCATAGATCATTTGACTTGTTTCTACGGACTGTAATGGAACTTTTCGAGTTTTTGTCTGGAGGAAGTGCTTGCGCCTCATGAAGATGGATTACTGGGCTGAACACGCTAACAACAAGTGGCTAAATGAAATGGCTTCAAGGAACTTTATGGAACAAATCAGTAATTTATTGTCGAACTGGGATTCCTGGGAGTGCCTTCAGATGAAGATCATCAAAGGTAAGTGAATATTTATAGTGTTTTTTCTAGCTTCTGTTGACACCAAAATGATGGATATTCCTCTGGCTGTTTTGGGATCTGAGCTCCGTTCTCAGATTATGCTTTTTCAGTTTTTTTTAAATGTGACACAGCGGTTGAATAGAGGAGAAGCCTATTATTAATTCTGTGAATTTTATCAATCTTTTATCAATTCTTATTATGAGTATTTTTGCAAAATCACCGGATGTTTTGGAATCAAAACATTACTGCACGTAATGAGCCAATGTAAACTGAGATTTTGATATATATATGCACATTATCGAACAAAACATACATGTATTGTGTAACATGATGTCCTATGAGTGTCATCTGATGAAGATCATCAAAGGTTAAGGATTTTTTTGTGACTCCTATCTTTTGTTGGAAAACGGCTGTGTGTGTTTTTGTGACTTGACTCTGACCTAACATAATCATATGTTGTGCTTTAGCTGTAAAGCATTTTTTAAATCGGACATGATGGGTAGATTAACTAGATGTTTATCTTTCATGTGCTGTATTGGACTTGTTAATGTGTGAAAGTTACGTATTTATAAAAAATATTTTAGAATTTCGCACGTTGCCTTTTCAGCGGAATGTTGTTGAGCCATAGAAAGGTTAAACAAGAAAAAAGAAGAAAAAAAACATTTGTCTCTCTGAAATGAAACCATCAAGTGATAGATTATAGTGATAGATTATAGTGATAGATTATAGTGATAGATTATAGTGATAGATTATAGTGATAGATTATAGTGATAGATTATAGTGATAGATTATAGTGATAGATTATAGTAATAGATTATAGTGATAGATTATAGTGATAGATTATAGTAATATATTATAGTGATAGATTATAGTGATAGATTATAGTGATAGATTATAGTGATAGATTATAGTGATAGATTATAGTGATAGATTATAGTGATAGATTATAAAGAAACACATGTCGGTCATTGAACAACCCCAAGTCATGATTAGATAGTGAAAAAAAAACAATTAGGGGATAATTTCTTTAAGCAATATAATCTAATTGACCAACTTTTCTGAAAAGTGATATATATCATTTTGGAATGAAACTCTTATGTTTCCCCATCTGAGCTCAGAGTAGATGAGAGATGTAATGTTTGTCTCTGTTGTGTTGAAGTACAATCAAGCAGGAGAGACCAGCCTCCCCTGTTCCCAGCTGTGTGTCCATGAAGAGTGACTGGTCTATGGACACTCCTATACACTTTAGAGAGGGAGACTTTTCTACTGAACAAAGGTAAGAAGAACTCATGGGTCAGTGAGTTAAACAACACTGTCTCTAGTCATTTCTCCTCTCCCATTTTCCCATTTATTGTTGTTGTTTTCATAATCCATAGGCTCATCCTTTTGTCCATTTTCATAGTCCTAAAACAATATTAAACAAACACAACATTCCCTCCCTGTGTGTGTGTGTGTGTGTGTGTGTGTGCACTCCCTGGCTGAGGAGTGGTAATCTCTATCCTGATTGCCTAGTCACTTTTACCTCTACCTACATGTACATATTACCTCAACTACCTGGTACCCCTACACATTGACTCAGTACTGGTACTCCTTATAGTCTCATTATTACCTCAACAACCTGGTATCCCTGCAAATTGACTCAGTACTGGTTCTCCTTATAGTCTCATTATTACCTCAACTACCTGGTACCCTGCACATTGACTCAGTACTGGTACTCCTTATAGCCTCATTATTACCTCAACTACCTGGTACCCTGCACATTGACTCAGTACTGGTACTCCTTATAGCCTCATTATTACCTCAACTACCTGGTACCCTGCACATTGACTCAGTACTGGTACTCCTTATAGCCTCATTATTACCTCAACTACCTGGTACCCTGGACATTGACTCAGTACTGGTACTCCTTATAGCCTCATTATTACCTCAACTACCTGGTACCCTGCACATTGACTCAGTACTGGTACTCCTTATAGCCTAATTTTCTAGTTCATTTTTCCACCTACAAACATATAATAACAATTTATTGCAAAACAAGCAATGTATCAGACATAAACCAAAAACACCACAACATTTAGTTAATTATATAAATATTCATTTAGATGGTTGACATTATCTATGTAATGTTTGTCTCTGTTGTGTTGAAGCCCAATCAAGCAGAAGAGACCAGCCTCCACTGTACCCAGCTGTGTGTCCATGAAGAGTGACCAGTCTATGAATCTACCTATATCCTTTAGAAAGGAAGACTTTTCTACTGAACAAAGGTAGGAAGAACTCACGGGTCATGGTCAGTGAGTTAACCTCTCTGGTGTAAGTGGGACGGTAGCTTCCCCCTCGACAACAGCAAGTGATATTGCAGGGCGCCAAATTCAAAACAACACAAAAAAAGGCTTTACTTTATGTTACGTTAGTCACAGAAAACCATACAGCCATTTTCCAGCCAAGGTAAGGGCTCACAAAAGTCAGAAATAGCGATTCAATTAATCAGTAACCTTTGATGATCTTAATCAGATGGCACTCACAGGACTTCATGTTACAAAAATAAATGTGTGTTTTGTTCGATAAAGTAAATTTTTATGTCCAATAATCTCAGTTGAAATTGGCACGCTATGTACAGTGATCATTGTCTCAAACAAACATCCGGTGAAATTTCAGAGAGCCACATCAAATTACAGAAATACTCATCACGACATTGATGAAAAATACAAGTTTTATAAATAGGATTAAAGATAAACGTCTTGTTATTCCAGCCGCTGTGTCAGATTTTCAAAAAGGCTTTACAGAGAAAGCACACCACTTGATTGTTAGGTCAGCGCCTAGCCACTGAAAATCATACAGCCATTTTCCAACTAAGGAGAGGTGTCACAAAAGTCAGAAATAGAGTTAAAATGAATCACTTACCTTTGATGATCTTCATCTGGTGGCACTCCCAGGTCTCCATGTTAGACAATAAATGTTTGTTTTGTTCGATAATGTCCCTCTTTATGTCCAAAAACCTTTTGTTGGTGCGTTTAGTTCAGTAATCCAAAGGCACAATACGCGCTCTCAACATGCAGACGAAAGGTCCAAAAAAGTACAATAAAAGTCCGTAGAAACATGTCAAACAATGTTTAAAATCCTCAGGTTGTTTTCGTCATTAATAATCAATAATATTTCAACCGGACAGAAGCTTCGTCAATAGAAAAGGAGAAACAAGAAAGGCTCCCGATCCACACGCTGGGCCCATGTCTGGAAATCTCCACTGTCCACTCATTGAAAGTGCTGTATCTCCCTCATTTTGCACAGTAAAAGTCTGAAACAATGCCTAAAGACTGGCCACATGTAGGAGAAGACACAGATCGTGAACTGTGTCTGTATGTATATCAAAATAATAGTTTTTCAGTCAGTTCTGTTATACACAGACATTATTTTAACAGGTTTAGAAACTTTAGAGTTTCTATCCAAATCTACTAATTATAGGAATATCGTGAATTTGGGCTATTCATCCAAAATTCCCAATGTGAAGTTAAACAACACTGTCTCTAGTCATTTCTCCTTACCCATTTTCCCATGTATTGTTCTTGTTTTCATGATCCACAGGCTATTCCTTTTGTAAATAAAGGTGAAATAAAATAAATAAAAAAAACAATTTTCTAGCTCTGAGTCTCTAATTTTATCCAATGTAAAAAACACAATTTCAAATGTTGCCACAGGAGCCCGAATTGAGCCAGTCAGTCACATTTGACTGTATAAAACCTAGCAGTACTACTGATTTCTCTGAGAGTGAGACAGATATATATTATTACTGTGTAAAACCTAGCAGTACTACTGATTTCTCTGAGAGTGAGACAGATATATATTATTACTGTGTAAAACCTAGCAGTACTACTGATTTCTCTGAGAGTGAGACAGATATATATTATTACTGTGTAAAACCTAGCAGTACTACTGATTTCTCTGAGAGTGAGGCAGATATATATTATTACTGTATAAAACCTAGCAGTACTACTGATTTCTCTGAGAGTGAGGCAGATATATATTATTACTGTGTAAAACCTAGCAGTAATACTGATTTCTCTGAGAGTGAGGCAGATATATATTATTACTGTGTAAAACCTAGCAGTACTACTGATTTCTCTGAGAGTGAGGCAGATATATATCATTACTGTGTAAAACCTAGCAGTACTACTGATTTCTCTGAGAGTGAGGCAGATATATATCATTACTGTGTAAAACCTAGCAGTACTACTGATTTCTCTGAGAGTGAGACAGATATATATTATTACTGTATAAAACCTAGCAGTACTACTGATTTCTCTGAGAGTGAGACAGATATATATTATTACTGTGTAAAACCTAGCAGTACTACTGATTTCTCTGAGAGTGAGGTAGATATATAGCATTTTGCAAAAAAACATGATTATTTGTCTCTCTGAAATGAAAACATCAAGTGATAGATTTTAAACAAAAACATGTCTGTCACTGAACAACCCCATTCCATGATTAGATAGTTGAAAAACCACACCAATCTCTCTCATAATTTCTTTAAACAATAAAAGATAATTTACTACATTTCTGAAAGTGATATATAGCGTTTTGGAATTAAACTCTTTCTATGTTTCCCCATCTGACCTCAGAGTAGATGAGACATGTAATGTTTGTCTCTATTGTGTTGAAGTCCAATCAAGCAGGAGAGACCAGCCTCCCCTGTTCCCAGCTGTGTGTCCATGAAGAGTGACCAGTCTATGGAACCTCCTATATTATTTAGAGAGGGAGACTTTTCTACTGAACAAAGGTAAGAAGAACTCATGGGTCCTGGTCAGTGAGTTAAACAACACTGTCTCTAGTCATTTCTCCTCTCCCATTTTCCCATTTATTGATGTTGTTTTCATTCATTTTCAACATGTTCTCATCCTTTTGTCCATTTTCATAGTCCTAAAATAATATTAAACAAACACAACATTCCCTCCGTGTGTGTGTGTGTGTGTGTGTGTGTGTGTGTGTGTGTGTGTGTGTGTGTGTGTGTGTGTGTGTGTGTGTGTGTGTGTGTGTGTGTGTGTGTGTGTGTTTGTGCGTGTGCGTGTGTGAGTGTTCTCCTTGATGTTTTGTCCACAGAAACCAACAGGAGAGATCAGAGTCAGAGATTCTCAGTGGTCAGTCTTTCCAGAGTCATCAAACAGACCTGGCCTCCATATTCAGTGTATGTGGTCCTGTTATGAATAATTTTGCACGCCCAATTCTTCAGTTTTTGATTTGTTAAAAAAGTTTGAAATATCCAATAAATGTCGTTCCACTTCATGATTGTGTCCCACTTGTTGTTGATTCTTCACAAAAAAATACAGTTTTATATCTTTATGTTTGAAGCCTGAAATGTGGCAAAAGGTCGCAAAGTTCAAGGGGGCCGAATACTTTCGCAAGGCACTGTATATTTGTTTTTGTTTACCTCAAGTAAAATTGATCTGTCAATCATTCATTAATGTGTTAATGAGAAAGCATTTATTCTCCTGCTTAACTTATTTACTTTATTTATTTCAGTTGCTTGAAGAGAATATTATGACATTTGTGAAGAACGAGCTGAAGATGTTCAAGAGGAATCTTAGTCCAGAACTCCCAGAAGGCTTTGAGAGTCAGAAGCAGGATAAGGAAGTGGTGGATGCTGAAGATGAGAAGCAGGAGAGCAGTGCCAGAGAGGGGGCTCTGAAGATCACACTGCACATCCTGAGGAAAATGAACCAGAAGGAGCTTGCTGACACACTGGAGAAATGTAAGAGCTGTCTGCCTCATGTTGAATGATGTTTTATAACATTTAAAAGCTGTAGCTAAAGTACAGCTAAGGTAGCTGTGTAACTCAATGATATTGTAGCAGCCTTAACACAACACCTAGTGACCTCATCAAGTAGCAGCAGGGCTGTGTTGATTATTTTAGAGAGAGAGAAGAGGGAGAGAGAGAGAGAGAGTAATGAGAAAGAGAGGGAGAACATTAATTATACCATCAATAATACCAATAATAATATCAGTCACTAGTCTGTAATGCATTATGAAAACATATACACATTACAGTCAGATAAGAAAATAAATTATTATAATTTAAACATTACAACAGTTCTGCAATACTGTAGGCATTAAAACAGACAATATATATATATATATATAACAATATTAAACTTCTCCAGGATAGGGGTCAGCATTTGGAATTTTGGATGAAAAGCATGCCCAAATTCAACTGCCTGCCACTCATCCCCAGATGATAAGATATGCATATTATTAGTACATTTAGATAGAAGTTTCTGAAGTTTCTAAAACTGTTTGAATCATGTATGTGAGTATAACAGAACTTATGTAGCAAAACCCCGAGGACAAACCATTCAGAACTTCTTTTTTTTTGAGGTCACTCTCTTTTCAATGGGTTTTCATTGGGATTCCAGATTGCAGTTCCTACCGCTTCCACTGGATGTCACCAGTCTTTAGAAATTGGGTTTTTCCTTTTTTCCTTTGAGAAATGAAATAGTAGCCCTGTTCAAAACGAGGGTCACTTCAAGTGTACCTTCTGATATAGGCGCATGACCAGAAAGGTAGCGTCAGGTTGTTTTCTTCCTGTACACAGATCATGCCGTCTTCAATTTAATCGATTATTTACGTTTAAAAATACCTAAAGTTGTATTACAAAAGTAGTATGAAATGTTTTTGCAGTTTACAGGTAACCTATGAGATAGTTTTTTTTCACGTTGCGCAAGTTGGAACCGGTGTTTTTCAGGATCAAACGTGCCTAATAAACAACAAAAGGACCATTTGGATTGTTTATTGGAGTGTCCCACAAAAGATTCTCATCGGAAGGCATGATTTATATTTTTATTTCTGCGTTTTTGTGCGTTTTGTGTCGCGCAGGGTTGAAATATGCTTTCTTCTCTTTGTTTACGGAGGTGCTATCCTCAGATAAGAGCATCGTTTGCTTTCGTCGAGAAGCCTTTTTGAAATCTGACATGTTGTTTTAAGTTTTAGACTTGTTAGCATTTTATTTTCTTCAATAACAGAAAATCCAAAGCAAATCGGGGGAGAAAAATATCAAATCAAGATGTTATGCTGGTAGATGTTTAGTCTCCCCTGTCTTCAGCTTTTCTCCACAGAACAACGGAACAGGATGCCATTTATAACCCCCCACCCAACCTGTAGAATAATAAATAGTAAAGATAAAGAAAACCCTTTGAATGATGTGGTGTGTCCAAATGTTTGACTGGTATATTATATGTGTATATATATATATATATATATATATATATATATATATATATATATATATGTATATATATATGTATATTGTACTGTTTAGAAAGTAAAGCACTTTATGTATGTAGTTCTCCCATTTGAAAAAGTTGTAATTATTTGGACAAATCCATTTAATCAAAAGTTTAGTGTTTGGCCTTCAAACTTGTGATTCTACAAACTTGTTGAATGTATTAGCAGTTCGTCTTGGTTGTGTTTTAGATGTTTTCCTGATAGAAACTGAATGGTGAATAATGTCCTGTCATTTTGGAGTCACTTCACTTGTATTGTCAGCAAGAATAGAAGATGTTTCTGAACACTTCCACATTCATGTGGATGCTACCATGATGCTACCATGATGATGAATAATATTGAATGAATCAAGAATGATGAGGCACAAGTTAGAGGCCGTCATAATGAGGAGACCAAGGCGTGATAAGCGTACATACTTATTTAATGAATGAACGAAACACTGAACAAAACAACGAACCGCGAAGCTAATATGGCTAGTGCAGACAGGTAACTAAACATAGAATAACATCCCACAAAATACCCAAGGATTATGACTACTTAAATATCATCCCCAATCAGAGACAACGATAAACAGCTGCCTCTGATTGAGAACCAATCTAGGCAACCATAGACATAAAAAAAAACCTAGACTTCTAAAAAACCCTAGACATCTAAAAACCCCTAGACAATACAAAACTAAAACCAACCACCCTCGTCACACCCTGGCCTAACCAAAATAATAAAGAAAACAAAGATAACTAAGGCCAGGGCGTGACACAAGGATCATACCCCTCTGTTATTGGTAATGGTGAGAGGTTAGCATGTTTTGTTGTAGCCTCTGTTATTGGTAATGGTGAGAGGTTAGCATGTTTTGTTGTAGCCTCTGTTATTGGTAATGGTGAGAGGTTAGCATGTTTTGTTGTATCCTCTGTTATTGGTAATGGTGAGAGGTTAGCGTGTTTTGTTGTAGCCTCTGTTATTGGTAATGGTGAGAGGTTAGCATGTTTTGTTGTAGCCTCTGTTATTGGTAATGGTGAGAGGTTAGCATGTTTTGTTGTAGCCTCTGTGGACTGTATACTCAATACAATCTAAATCTGATACCTCACTGTCTAAATAGATATGGTGTGGACTGTATACGCAATACAATCAATCTGATACCTCACTGTCTGTCTTCTGACTGATTCTGCTTTTTAAACTGGTCTGGTCAGTCTATTATAATATTTGTACTATACATGTTTCTATCTGCAGGCAATACTTTGATCAATTGTCATTTCAAAAAATGAAACATCCATTTAGGAATAGATATGGGAGGTTTCAGGACACTGATGAATCTGAATATTTAGAAAAAAATATACTGCCACTTTTCACCACCAAAAAATAGCAGAGTGAATTGAATATGATTTGACTCTTTGCAGGCTGTCACGCTGTCTAGTCACAGAGGAAGGCTGTGCCTCTCTGGTCTCAGCTCTGAGGTCAAACCCCTCACACCTGAGAGAGCTGGACCTGAGCTACAATCACCCAGGAGACTCAGGAGTCAGACTGCTCTCTGCTGGACTGGAGGATCCACACTGCAGACTGGAGAAACTCAAGTATGTAGAGGGTTTATGTCAATGTTCATATCAGACATGTTTGACTTATCAGGCTAGTTAAGACAAACATTCTTACCATCACTTAGACAAAGTTATATGCTGACTGTTTGTGTGTGTGTGTGTGTGTGTGTGTGTGTGTGTGTGAGAGAGAGTTCACGTGTATCACTCAATGACTGTCTGTTCTTCTGCTTACCGCTACAGTGTGGAGCATGGTGGAGAGTACACAATGAAACCTGGGCTTAGAAAATGTGAGTCTTGACTGATGTGACGAATATGACTAAGAATAAGTCTTAATTCAAGTTAAGTCAGGATTCAAGTTAAGTCAAGTTAAGGCAAGACCACCAAAGACCACCATGATTACAGAAGCAGAAATCAGGGACACCAAAGTTGACAAAGAGTTGCTTTGACAATGTTTGTGTCTCCCTGTGTGTGTGTGTGTGTGTGTGTGTGTGTGTGTGTGTGTGTGTGTGCGTGTGTGTGTGTGTGTGGCGTGTTCGTGTTACATAAGAAATGTGTATGTGAAATGAATGTGAATAAGTGTGTTTTATATTACCATACAGAATAACATATTCAACAAGTCTCACGTTACCTTAACTTCTCCTTTTGATACCTAGAAACATCTACATTAAATGAATTAGTGAAAAGTGAGTTAACATTCTAATGTGAATGATGATGATTTCTAATATTGTGTCTGGTTTCATCCATCAGATGTCTGTGATCTCACACTGGACCCAAACACAGTAAACAGACTCCTCTCTCTGTCTGAGGAGAACAGAAAGGTGACACGTAGGAGAGAGAAGCAGCCGTATCCTGATCACCCAGAGAGATTTGAGGACTGGTACCAGGTGCTGTGTAGAGAGGGTCTGACTGGGCGCTGTTACTGGGAGGTAGAGAGGAGTGGGAGTGGGGCTGATATAGGAGTGACATATAAAGGAATCAGCAGGAGAGGAGAGGATGATGACAGTAGGATTGGATACAATGACAAGTCCTGGAGTCTGTTCTGCTCTGACAACCGTTACACTGCCAGGCACAATAATATTCACATAGACGTCCCCTCCTCCAGCTCCCACAGAGTAGGAGTGTATCTGGACTGGCCAGCCGGCACTCTGTCCTTCTACAGAGTCTCCTCTGACACACTGACCCACCTGTACACATTCACCTCCACATTCACTGAGCCCCTCTATCCAGGGTTTAGGGTTTGGTATGATGACTCCTCAGTGTCCTTGTGTCAGGTGGTCCCTGTGTCAAACACAAAATGATGTTTCACTCTAATCATGGTCATGTTCAGTAAGTATCAAGGAACAAGGCCAGACCCAAATGTGGACACAGGAGTCAGATGGTTGGAGTCTTACAGTGTTTATTAATCCAAAGGGTCGTGGACAGGCAAAAAGGTCAAAACCATTAGGTGCAGAGTGGCAGACAGGCTTGTGGTCAAGGCAGGCAGCATGGTCAGGTAGGAGGGTACAAAGTCCAGAAACAGGCAAGGGTCAAAACCAGGAGGACTAGAAAAAGGAGAATGCAAAAAGCAGGAGAACGGGAAAACCTCTGGTTGACTTGGAAACATACAAGACGAACTGGCACAGAGAGACAGGAAACACAGGGATAAATACACTGGAACAGAGAGACAGGAAACACAAGGATGTATACACCAGGGAAACACAGGGATAAATACACTGGCCCAGAGAGACAGGAAACACAAGGATGTATACACCAGGGAAACACAGGGATATATACACTGGCCCAGAGAGACAGGAAACACAGGGATATATACAACAGGGAAACACAGGGATAAATACACTGGCCCAGAGAGACAGGAAACACAGGGATAAATACACTGGCCCAGAGAGACAGGAAACACAGGGATAAATACACTGGCACAGAGAGACAGGAAACACAGGAATAAATACACTGGCACAGAGAGACAGGAAACACAGGGATAAATACACTGACACAGAGAGACAGGAAACACAGGGATAAATACACTGACACAGAGAGACAGGAAACACAGGGATAAATACACTGACACAGAGAGACAGGAAACACAGGGATAAATACACTGACACAGGGAGACAGGAAACACAGGGATAAATACACTGACACAGAGAGACAGGAAACACAGGGATAAATACACTGACACAGAGAGACAGGAAACACAGGGATAAATACACTGGCACAGAGAGACAGGAAACACAGGGCTAAATACACTGGTACAGAGAGACAGGAAACACAGGGATATATACAACAGGGAAACACAGGGATAAATACACTGGCACAGAGAGACAGGAAACACAGGGATAAATACACTGACACAGGGAGACAGGAAACACAGGGATAAATACACTGACACAGGGAGACAGGAAACACAGGGATAAATACACTGGAATAAAGAGACAGGAAACACAGGGATAAATACACTGGCACAGAGAGACAGGAAACACAGGGATAAATACACTGGCACAGAGAGACAGGAAACACAGCGATAAATACACTGGGGAAAATGAGCGACACCTGGAGTGGGTGGAGACAATCACAAGGACAGGTGAAACAGATCAGGGCATGACAGTAAGACACACTGGAGCAACAATGTAGAGTATCTCTCTAGTGTGTAAACATATGATTGCAAATATTCTTGAATAAACACCATTGAAGTTGACAGACATTGTCAACTAGAGTCATTCATTAATAGAATGAATCACCACACTGTATTGTAAAAACTGGTTTCATTTAGAAATCATTGATCGTGTTGATATTGGGCGTCTTGGTGTTTGTAAATATTGTAGAATGTTTATTTGTCAAATTCTTGACACAACAATCTTGTTTGTGTGTAAACTCAATTCAACTGAATGAAAAGATGTGACTAATAAAGGATCATCAACCAGATGGAAGAGAGGTGGAAATGTTTTAATATTGATCACAATGTGGCAGTACAGTAACAGCGTGAGTTGGGGTGGGCAGTCTATGTTTGATTTTCTAGGTTTTGGGTATTTCTATGTTTCGGCCTAGTATGGTTCTCAACCAGAGGCAGGTGTCTTTAGTTGTCTCTGATTGAGAATCATACTTAGGTAGCCTGGGTTGCACTGTTTGTTTGTGGGTGATTGTCTATGTTGATTGCATGTTTCAGCACAGTTCTCATTAGCGTCACGGTTGTTATTTCGTTTATTGTTTTTGTATAGTGTTTCAGTGTTCAGTGTTCTCTTTATTAAATTTCATCATGAACACATACCACGCCGCATTTTGGTCCTCCGATCCTTCTCGCCTCTCCTCTTCAGATGAAGAGGAGGACGACCGTGACAATTGATCACAATGTGACAGTACAGTAACAGATGGAAGAAGAGAGGTGGAAATGTTTTAATACTGATCACAATATGACAGTACCAGTACTGACTGATGGGAGAGCTATTGCCTTGTGTGTGGTGATAAAGTATGTAGCTCAATAGCTCTGTTGAGACACATATTGCCACAGAGTCACCATGACGGTAGGCCCTTAACTCCACCTTGGGAGCACCATTCACATAACCCCCACCGTGAGCCTATGGACATGAGTCACCATGACAGTAGGCCCTTAACCTGTTGCGTCGAGCCATCCCGAATCCGGGATCGTGAATACAGCCTCAAGCTCATTACCATAACGCAACTTAACTATTCATGAAAATCGCAAATGAAATGAAATTAATATGCTAGCTCTCAAGCTTAGCCTTTTGTTAACAACACTGTCATCTCAGATTTTCAAAATATGCTTCTCAACCATTGCAAAATAAGCATTTGTGTAACAGCTAGCGCAGCTAGCGTAGCATTTAGCGTTAGCATTAGCAGGCAATATTTTCACAAAAACCAGAAAATCATTCAAATAAAATCATTACCTTTGAAGAACTTCAGATGTTTTCAATGAGGAGACTCTCAGTTAGATAGCAAATGCTCAGTTTTTCCTGAAAGATTATTTGTTTAGGAGAAATCGCTCCGTTTGGTGCGTCACGTTTGGCTACCAAAAAAAAACGAAAATTCAGTCTTCAAAACGTCAAACTTTTTTCCAAATTAACTCCATAATATCGACTAAAACATGGCAAACGTTGTTTAGGACCAATCCTCAAGGTGTTTTTCACATATCTCTTCATGATATATCTCTCCTCTCAATCACTGGATGACTGCGTGCAGCTTGAAGATTACGCACCAATTTACACAAAGGACACTGGGCGGACCCGTGGTAAATGTAGTCTCTTAAGGCCAATCTTCCAATGATATGCCTACAAATACGTCACAATGCTGCAGACACCTTGGAGAAACGATAGGAAGGGCAGGCTCATTCCCGGCGCATTCACAGCCATATAAGGAGACAATAGAAAACAGAGCTTCGAAAATTCTGCCCATTTCCTGGTTAAAGTATGATCTTGGTTTCGCCTGTAGCATGAGTACTATGGCACTCACAGATAATATCTTTGCAGTTTTGGAAACCTTAGAGTGTTTTCTTTCCAAAGCTGCCAATTATATGCATAGTCGAGCATCTTTTCGTGACAAAATATTGCGCTTAAAACGGGCACGTTTTTTTATCCATAAATTAAAAGAGCGCCCCCTATAACTCCACCTTGGGAGCACCATTCACATAACCCCACCGTGAGCCTATGCTGCACTATTAACTCAATGTTTTTACCTCGGTGCTATGGATTATCATCGTCTTCATCAGACAGGAAATACATCAGGGTTCTGAGGCGTCTTCTTTTTTTTATTTTTTTTTATTTTACCTTTATTTAACCAGGTTCAAGGGTCTTCAAGGGTCAGTCATTTTTATTTATTTTATTTTACCTTCATTTAACTTAGCAAGTCAGTTAAAGAACAAATTCTTAATTTCAATGACGGCCTAGGAACAGTGGGTTAACTGCCTGTTCAGGGGTAGAACGACAGATTTGTACCTCGTCAGCTCGGGGTTTTGAACTTGCAACCTTCCAGTTACTAGTCCAACGCTCTAACCACTAGGCTACCCTGCCGCCCCAGTAATGGCATGGCAAGAATAGTCTGCACAATTTCTTATATAACCCCGACTATAAACGTTATACAACCCACATTTAGAATGACAGTTTTCAGTGGTCCACTTTAAGTCTATCACTCAAATTCAAGACCCTCAACTTAGCACACACCTATACAGTTAGAATGTAAATTTACAAACGGGACCAAATATAGACAGTTTTTACCAGTATTAACTTTTTATCATTACAGCCCCAGTTTATCCCTGCCTTACACTGTCGAGAGTGGCATAGTAATGACAGATCCGTATCTCAATGCATTCTTAGTCTCAATTACTTTACATTTCGCAGTGTGCAGAACTCCACAACCCAAATAAACAGTTCCTGGCTGACCAGGCACTCCTCCTTCTGGCGCGTCTTGATGTTCTTCTTCAGATTTTCAGTTCGTCCTTCCAATGGCACATGTTCAAAGTGGATGGGCCTTGATAATGCCTCTCACCTGAGCTGCCAGTGTCCTTTACAGTCCATTATGTCTTGTCCATTGTTCCTCCCAGTACACCAGCAGCATGAAAGAAGTTGACAGGATCTCTCTCCATGCTCCACGTGGACTCATGTCACGCTCCCGAGAGGAAAGGCAGTTGATAGCTTCGACTGGATGCTGTGTACAGGTTGCTCGGACTCACGGTAGGAGTGGTGAAGGACAAGGTTGTAGTGAACGCCATTTCTTATACTGGTTAGGGGGGTTGAGGTCCACACCCTGTTTGGTCAAATGATCCCTTCCTTCGTCAAATGCATCTAGATACCATCTGTAGTCATCTTCGCCATAATCCCGGAAGAGGACAGACGAGAACAACACTTTAGTTCAGTTAACTTCTGATTCAGGAAATCCAGGCAAGCATTGACTGTTTGACAAATTATTACTTTTACCAATTATTCTTAACTTCTTATGGGTACGTGGGACGGTAACGTCCCACCTGGCCAACATCCAGTGAAATTGCAGAGCGCGAAATTCAAAAATACTCAATTCAAATATTGAACATTCTTGAAAATATATGCGTTATACATCAAAATAAAGCTTAACTTCTTGTTTATCCATTTATGTCAGATTTCAAAAAGGCTTTACGGCAAAATTATACCTTGCGATTATCCGAGAACAGCGCCCAGCAGACAAATAATTACAAACAATTACCAGACAAGTAGAGGAGTTACACTAGCCGGAAATAGTGATCAAATTAATGACTTACCTTTGATGATCTTCATATGGTTGCACTCACAGACTCCCATTTACTCAATAAATGTTTGTTTTGTTCGATAAAGTCCCTCTTTATATCCAAAAACCTCAGTTTTGTTTACGCGTTTGTTCAGTAATCCACAGGCTCAACAGACAGACGAAAAATCCGAAAAGTATCAGTAAAGTTCGTAGAAACATGTCAAACGATGTTTATAATCAATCCTCAGGTTGTTTTTAGTCATAATAATCAATAACATTTCAACCGGACAATAGCTTCGTCATAATAAAAGGAAAACAAGAAAAGCATGCTCTCGGTCACGCACATGAAAAACCTCTGGGACACTACGGTGTCCACTTATTCAAAGTGGTCTTACTCTCTCATTTTTCAGAATACAAGCCTGAAACCATGTCTAAAGACTGTTGACATCTAGTGGAAGCCATAGGAAGTGCAATTTGAGTCCTAAGTCAATGGATACTGTAATGGCATTCATTAGAAAACTACAAACATGAAAAAATCCCACTTCCTGGATGGATTTTTCACAGGTTTTTGCCTGCCATATCAGTTCTGTTATACTCACATAATTTTTTTTTAAACTGTTTTGGAAACTTTAGAGGGTTTTCTCTGCAATTGTGTATGAAACAATTCAACATTAGGGGGTCATTTGCATATAGGGGGTCTCGAAAAACAACAGGTGTTATTTCCTGAGGTTGGATCAACAGTCAAGGCAGACCAGGCACTCCTCCTTCTGGCGCGTCTTGATGTTCTTCTTCAGATTTTCAGTTCGTCCTTCCAATGGCACATGTTCAAAGTGGATGGGCCTTGATAATGCCTCTCACCTGAGCTGCCAGTGTCCTTTACAGTCCATTATGTCTTGTACATTGTTCCTCCCAGTACACCAGCAGCATGAAAGAAGTTGACAGGATCTCTCTCCATGCTCCACGTGGACTCATGTCACGCTCCCGAGAGGAAAGGCAGTTGATAGCTTCGACTGGATGCTGTGTACAGGTTGCTCGGACTCACGGTAGGAGTGGTGAAGGACAAGGTTGTAGTGAACGCCATTTCTTATACTGGTTAGGGGGGTTGAGGTCCACACCCTGTTTGGTCAAATGATCCCTTCCTTCGTCAAATGCATCTAGATACCATCTGTAGTCATCTTCGCCATAATCCCGGAAGAGGACAGACGAGAACAACACTTTAGTTCAGTTAACTTCTGATTCAGGAAATCCAGGCAAGCATTGACTGTTTGACAAATTATTACTTTTACCAATTATTCTTAACTTCTTATGGGTACGTGGGACGGTAACGTCCCACCTGGCCAACATCCAGTGAAATTGCAGAGCGCGAAATTCAAAAATACTCAATTCAAATATTGAACATTCTTGAAAATATATGCGTTATACATCAAAATAAAGCTTAACTTCTTGTTTATCCATTTATGTCAGATTTCAAAAAGGCTTTACGGCAAAATTATACCTTGCGATTATCCGAGAACAGCGCCCAGCAGACAAATAATTACAAACAATTACCAGACAAGTAGAGGAGTTACACTAGCCGGAAATAGTGATCAAATTAATGACTTACCTTTGATGATCTTCATATGGTTGCACTCACAGACTCCCATTTACTCAATAAATGTTTGTTTTGTTCGATAAAGTCCCTCTTTATATCCAAAAACCTCAGTTTTGTTTACGCGTTTGTTCAGTAATCCACAGGCTCAACAGACAGACGAAAAATCCGAAAAGTATCAGTAAAGTTCGTAGAAACATGTCAAACGATGTTTATAATCAATCCTCAGGTTGTTTTTAGTCATAATAATCAATAACATTTCAACCGGACAATAGCTTCGTCATAATAAAAGGAAAACAAGAAAAGCATGCTCTCGGTCACGCACATGAAAAACCTCTGGGACACTACGGTGTCCACTTATTCAAAGTGGTCTTACTCTCTCATTTTTCAGAATACAAGCCTGAAACCATGTCTAAAGACTGTTGACATCTAGTGGAAGCCATAGGAAGTGCAATTTGAGTCCTAAGTCAATGGATACTGTAATGGCATTCATTAGAAAACTACAAACATGAAAAAATCCCACTTCCTGGATGGATTTTTCACAGGTTTTTGCCTGCCATATCAGTTCTGTTATACTCACATAATTTTTTTTTAAACTGTTTTGGAAACTTTAGAGGGTTTTCTCTGCAATTGTGTATGAAACAATTCAACATTAGGGGGTCATTTGCATATAGGGGGTCTCGAAAAACAACAGGTGTTATTTCCTGAGGTTGGATCAACAGTCAACCACACCTAGAGAGTCTTCAAGATAATCAAAAGGCCTTATTTTATATGAATACAGTCTTTCCTACAACAAACAATTATAAATATAAGCATTTAAAGGGTATTAAAGTGTAGTGCGGTAATAATATGTATTTATATATATATCTGTTGTATAACATAATTTTTCTGTGTATAAAAACATTCTGGCTTGGTTAAATATTGCATAGTAAAATTGTTTAACTAATTATAACATGTTTAAAAGGTCTGTACTAAAGATTTTAATTAAATAAAGGGTTTTACAATTGTGTCTTACCTTTAATGAAAGGAATCTCCGTTTTTTCTCTCTGTCTATATATCTAAAACAGGTGTAATTTCCCGAGGATGGAGGGATCAACAGTCAATCCCACAGTCTGTAAATTCAAGTCTAGATATCTTTCAGTCTCAGAGAAAGATGTGTGTGTGTGGGGGGAGGGGGGGGGGGTTGTATGTATGTGTGTCAGGGGGTGTTTTGCACATAAGGCTTTCAAAACAAATATGTTTCCTGAGGATGGGGGGGATCAACAGTCAATCCCCACAACCACCATAGAACAGGCCTAGACACCCCCTAAGGTTTCAAAACAATGTTTTTTTCTAAACAATATCAACACTAGGGGGTCATTTGCACATAGAGGGGCTCCAAAAAAAACAGGTGTTATTTCCCGAGGATGGAGGGATCAACAGTCAATCCCACAGTCTGTAAGTTCATTCCATACTATGACTCAGTTAGGACACCGATGCTCATCTGAAAACTCTTTTCAAGACTTTACACATGGATAATTTTGCAGGTGAGGATACTTATTTTCCACCATAATTTGCAAATAAATTAATTAAAAATCCTACAATGTGATTTTATGGATTTTTTTTCTCATT
The DNA here is from genome assembly GCF_045791955.1 of Oncorhynchus clarkii lewisi. Taxonomy (NCBI): domain Eukaryota; kingdom Metazoa; phylum Chordata; class Actinopteri; order Salmoniformes; family Salmonidae; genus Oncorhynchus; species Oncorhynchus clarkii. The sequence goes on along the minus strand of NW_027261136.1, from coordinate 258,429 downwards.
TCGTCTGTCATAGTTGAAGTGTACCTGGGATGAAATTTACAGGCCTCTTTCATCTTTTTAAGTGGGAGAACTTGCACAATTGGTGGCGGACTAAATACCTGGGCTCCCAAATATGCACCTGGGAACACATGGGAGGGGTGGGACCACAAGCCCTTCTAAGTAATTGAGCCGAGAACATAATTGCTATATTGTAATTAAAATCATTGAGCCAAAAGAGAACATACGACCAAAGCAAAGCATGACCCATATAGAATTAAAACAACATTATTCTTAATGAGAAATATAATCTAACAAACAAATGTTTGCATAATGAAAGACATGAAAAATGTCTCCAACAATGTATTTAGATATGTATAAAACTTTGATATTGGCAGTAAGGTCAGTGAGACTAACAATAGACAATAGTTATTGTGGGTAGTTTAGGGATAAATATAGTGAAGGATCCTGAATGTTAAAGATTTGTTCACAGTGGGGATTTTGAAAGAGGGGGATTAGAACCCCAAAGCAATAGTATTCTGAAAGAGGGGGATTAGAACCCCAAAGTAATAATATTCTGAAAGAGGGGGATTAGAACCCCAAAGTAATAGGATTCTGAAAGAGGGGGATTAGAACCCCAAAGTAATAGGATTCTGAAAGAGGGGGATTAGAACCCCAAAGTAATAGGATTCTGAAAGAGGGGGATTAGAACCCCAAAGTAATAGGATTCTGAAAGAGGGGGATTAGAACCCCAAAGTAATAAGATTTTGAAAGAGGGGATTAGAACCCCAAAGTAATAGGATTCTGAAAGAGGGGGATTAGAACCCCAGTGTAATAGGATTCTGAAAGAGGGGGATTAGAACCCCAAAGTAATAGGATTCTGAAAGAGAAGGATTAGAACCCCGAAGTAATAGGATTCTGAAAGAGGGGGATTAGAACCCCGAAGTAATAGGATTCTGAAAGAGGCGGATTAGAACCCCAAAGTAATAGGATTCTGAAAGAGGGGGATTAGAACCCCAAAGTAATAGGATTCTGAAAGAGGGGGATTAGAACCCCGAAGTAATAGGATTCTGAAAGAGGGGGATTAGAACCCAAAAGTTATAGGATTCTGAAAGAGGGGGATTAGAACCCCAAAGTAATAGGATTCTGAAAGAGGGGGATTAGAACCCCAAAGTAATAGGATTCTGAAAGAGGGGGATTAGAACCCCAAAGTAATAGGATTCTGAAAGAGGGGGATTAGAACCCCAAAGTAATAGGATTCTGAAAGAGGGGGATTAGAACCCCAAAGTAATAGGATTCTGAAAGAGGGGGATTAGAACCCCGAAGTAATAGGATTCTGAAAGAGGGGGATTAGAACCCCGAAGTAATAGGATTCTGAAAGAGGGGGATTAGAACCCCAAAGTAATAGGATTCTGAAAGAGGGGATTAGAACCCCAAAGTAATAGGATTCTGAAAGAGGGGGATTAGAACCTCAAAGTAATAGGATTCTGAAAGAGGGGATTAGAACTGAGCTAATTTACCTACCTCTGAACAGACCAAAGAGCAGATTTACCTACCTCTGAACAGACCAAAGAGCTAACAATCCCTGAAACTGTGTATGATAACTCTGACTCGTAAGTCTAATGGCTATTGTAGATGTTAGCTACAGTGGGAGTTTACATTATGTCAAAGAGCTCTATAACGGCAAAGACAGCAATGAATTGACCTAAGTGACCTCAAAGAAGGTCAGTCTACTTTATGATAGAGATGGCAGGGATGTGTACTGAACCTGTATCCATAATAAAACAAAGGGATGTGTACTGAGCCTGTATCCATAATAAAACAAAGGGATGAGTACTGAACCTGTATCCATAATAAAACAAAGGGATGAGTACTGAACCTGTACCCATAATAAAACAAAGGGATGAGTACTGAACCTGTATCCATAATAAAACAAAGGGATGAGTACTGAACCTGTACCCATAATAAAACAAAGGGATGTGTACTGAACCTGTACCCATAATAAAACAAAGGGATGTGTACTGAACCTGTATCCATAATAAAACAAAGTCCTCTATGGTCAAATTAATCTAAAGGCTTTAATGAAGTGGCAGCTGCATTCATATAGATGATGTCACTATAGTCTAGGACCAGTAAAAACATAGATTTAATTATGCTTTGTACTATTAAGAAAGAGGCCTGACAAATTTCTATAGAAGAAGCCCCTTTTTATACTCAGCATCTTAATGAACTAACTCATCAAAATGTTTAAAAGAAAGACAACTTCACGTCTGTACTGATACAACATACTAGGTACATACACTTCAATCTTTAGAATCATTTTTTGTGCACTCTAGAAAACAACATATACTTAGTTTAACCTCACTTGGATAGGTGGCAGCATTCAGAATTTTGGATGAAACGCGTGCACAAAGTAAACTGCCTGCTACTCAGGCCCAGAAGCATACAATTTGTAGATTTGGATAGAAAACACTCTAAAGTTTCCAAAACGGTTAAAATAATGTCTGTGAGTATAACATAACTGATATGGCAGGCGAAAACATTAGGGAAATCCATCCAGGAAGTGCCGTTATTTTGAAATGGGTGTTTTCCCATTGAAAGCCTATCCACCATATTAATAGTTATGACCCAGATCGCGTTCCCTATGGCTTCCACTAGTTGTGAACAGTCTTTAGACATTGTTTCAGGTTTTTTTCTGAAAAATGAGGGAGAATGACCAGTTTAAATGAGTGGATGGTGGGATGTCCCCAGAGCTGGTTACTGCGCTCGACTGAGAGCGCATCTTTCTTGTTTTTCTTTTATATTGATGACGTTATTGTCCGGTTGAAATAATATCAATTATTTAGGCTAAAAACAACCTGAGGATTGATTATAGACATCGTTTGACGTGTTTCTACAAACTTTACTGATACTATTTGGAATTTTCGTCTGCCTATTGTGACCACATTCGAGCCATTGGATTACTGAACAAAACGCGGTAACAAAATGGAGGTTTTTGGATATAAAGAGGGACTTTATCGGACAAAACAAACATTTATTGTGTAACTGTGAGTCTTGTGAGTGCAACCATACAAAGATCATCAAAGGTAAGTGATTCATTTTATTGCTATTTGTGACTTTCGTGACTAATCTACTTGGCTGCTAACTGTATGTAATGTTTTGTATGTTGAACGCTGTCCTAAGATAATCGCATGGTTTGCTTTCGCTGTAAAGACTTTTTGAAATCTGGATTAACAACAAGTTAAGCTTTATTCTGATGTATTACACTTTTGATTTCATGAAAGTTAAATATTTATAATAATTTAATTTGGATTTGGCGCTCTGCAATTTCACCGGAGGTTGGCCAGGTGGGACGCTACCACCCCTAGAGAGGTTAAATTACGATAGATAAACGGCTGGTTCTTTTTTTCCCTGACACCGTAGGATCATGTACTTTGACGTGAAGCGGTAAAATTTTTCTATTACCGTTTTGACCTTTAATCCTTTAATCCCAGAAAATGGGCCTTAACTCAAAACGCGTTGAGGCCTCAATGCCATCTTGTTTCTGGGCTAAAAGCCCATTTGGCCAAAAACGTGCTCACCAAGTTTCGTCTTGAAAGTCTTTTCCCTTTAGGAGAAATTGCTATGTCACTTTGGTGATATTTTGATCATTTGCAATAAGCAGCCAGTCGCCATCTGGTGGAATTTTCCAGAACAGAGGAAAAATTACCAAAATGTAAAAATGTTATAAAACGGAAACCAAATGTCATTCGATGACTTCCCAGAAGATCTGGCCTGAAGCAGATGTTTTCATCATACGACAAATGCATTAGAAAATCGTGCCAAGTTGGTCAAGATTCATGACAAATGTCAACCTGCGACTGGCAGAGGCAATGTAAAATCAATAACGGCATTGTTTTAAAAATTAACATGCTTTTTCTTGTTTCAAGTATGTTTTATTATGAAAACAACAATATATTATATTGTACAATTGTATAACTATGGAGCAAATGTCCATAAATAATTGTGCAATTTGTCTTTCAACGTAAAAGACAACAGATGATCACATTGGTATTCTAACGGTGTTATTGGAAGAGTTTAAATGTTTAAACAGAGGATCCATCTAAAACAGTATAAAACAAGATGATAAACAGAGGATCCATCTAAAACAGTATAAAACAAGATGATAAACAGAGGATCCATCTAAAACAGTATAAAACAAGATGATAAACAGAGGATCCATCTAAAACAGTATAAAACAAGATGATAAACAGAGGATCCATATAAAACAGTATGAAACAAGATGATAAACAGAGGATGCATCTAAAACAGTATAAAACAAGATGATACACAGAGGATCCATCTAAAACAGTATAAAACAAGATGATAAACAGAGGATCCATCTAAAACAGTATAAAACAAGATGATAAACAGAGGATCCATCTAAAACAGTCTAAAACAAGATGATAAACAGAGGATGCATCTAAAACAGTATAAAACAAGATGATAAACAGAGGATCCATCTAAAACAGTATAAAACAAGTGCAGTATGTTCTGAGAATGTTACTTTAACGTCAACTCATAACGTCACACTATAACTTCATGGGAGTCTTGTGGAAAGACTGCATGTTGTTTTGGGGGGATTGAGTGACGTCTTCATCAACATTTGCAGAATATTCCTGTAATATTTTCACCTCTTGTCAGACGCCAACAGCCTAGTCGGCTGCAGACATTCAGAGGAGGCTGCTGAGGGGAGGATGGCTCATAATAATGTCTGGAACAGAGGGTGTGTGTGTGCGCGTGTGCCCAGTGTGTGTGAGTCCATTGTGTGTGTCAGGTTATTATTTCAGGGACACTGAGGAGTCAACATCATAAACCCTAAACCCTGGATAGAGGGGCTCAGTGAATGTGGAGGTGAATGTGAACAGGTGGGTCAGTGTGTCAGAGGAGGCTCTATAGAAGGACAGAGTGCCGGCTGGCCAGTCCAGATACACTCCTACTCTGTGGGAGCTGGAGGAGGGGACGTCTATGGTAGTGGAGTTATTATTGTGCCAGGCCATGTAACTGTTGTCAGAGCAGAACAGACTCCAGGACTTGTCATTGCATCCAAAACAACAGTCCTTAACCTCTCCTCTTCCTCTCCTGCTGATTCCTTCATACGCCACTCCTATACCAGCCTCTCTCCCACTCCACTCTACCTCCCAGTAACAGTGCCCAGTCAGACCCTCTCTACACAGCACCTGTCCACAGTCCTCAAATCTCTCTGGGTGATGAGGATACTTCTGCTTCTTTCTCCTACGTGTCACCTTTCTGTTCTCCTCAGACAAAGACAGGCTTTTGTTTATTGTGTTCGGGTCCAGTGTGAGATCACAGACATCTGATGGATGAAACCAGACACAATATTAGAAATCATCATCATTTCACATTAGAATGTTAAATCACTTTTCACTAATTCATTTAATGTAGATGTTTCTAGGTATCAAAAGGAGAAGTGAAGGTAACTTGAGACTTGTTGAATGATCATATGTTATACTGTATGGTAATATAAAACACACTGATTCCCATTAATTACACACACACACACACACACACACACACACGCACACATGCACACACACACACACACCGGTATGCATCATGAACACAAACACACATTTCTTATGTAACGTATGCATGCACAAATGCATGCACAAACACACACACAAACGTTTGTCAAGGAGCAGCAGACAGTAGACAATAACCCATAAAATACCCAAGGAACATGGCTACCTAAATATGGTTCCCAATCAGAGACAACGATAAACAGCTGGGATTGGGAACCAATCTTGGCAACCATAGACATACAAACCCCTAGACAATACAAAACTAAACCAACCACCCTTGTCACACAAGTTTACAGTCCACAACATATCTATTTAGTCAGTGAGGTATCAGATTTAGATTGTATTGAGTATACAGTCCACACCATATGTTACGGTGCGTGAATGAGGACCCAAAAGCGACTTAACGTAAACAGAGCTTCTTTAATAACAAAACAAACGTAGGCTCAGATGGACCGGCAGATTCCGACAGGACAGGACAAGGTTGCAGCAAACATGACGATAGTCTGGTTCAGGCATGAACAACACAAACAAGAATCCGACAAAGACAGGAGCAAAAACAGAGAGAGATATAGAGGACTAATCAGAGGGAAAAAGGGAACAGGTGGGAAAAGGGGTGACGAGGTAGTTAGGAGGAGACAAGGAACAGCTGGGGGAAAGAGGGGGAGAAAAGGTAACCTAATAACGACCAGCAGAGGGAGACAGGGTGAAGGGAAAGGACAGAAACAAGACACAACATGACAATACATGACAGTACCCCCCCACTCACCGAGCGCCTCCTGGCGCACTCGAGGAGGAAACCTGGCGGCAACGGAGGAAATCCTCGATCAGCGCACGGTCCAGCACGTCCCGAGAGGGAACCCAACTCCTCTCCTCAGGACCGTACCCCTCCCAATCTACTAGGTACTGATGACCACGGCCCCGAGGACGCATGTCCAAAATCCTACGGACCCTGTAGATGGGTGCGCCCTCGACAAGGATGGGGGGGGGGGGGGGGAAGACGAGCGGGGGCGCGAAGAACGGGCTTGATACAGGAGACATGGAAGACCGGGTGGACGCGACGAAGATATCGCGGAAGAAGAAGTCGAACTGCGACAGGATTAATGATCTGAGAAATACGGAACGGACCAATGAACCGCGGGGTCAACTTGCGAGAAGCGGTCTTAAGGGGAAGGTTCTGAGTGGAGAGCCAAACTCTCTGACCGCGACAATATCTAGGACTCTTAGTTCTACGCTTATTAGCAGCCCTCACGGTCTGCGCCCTATAACGGCAAAGTGCAGACCTGACCCTCTTCCAGGTGAGCTCGCAACGTTGGACAAAAGCCTGAGCGGAGGGAACGCTGGACTCGGCGAACTGAGATGAGAACAGCGGAGGCTGGTACCCGAGGCTACTCTGAAAAGGAGATAGCCCGGTCGCAGACGAAGGAAGCGAGTTGTGGGCGTATTCTGCCCAGGGGAGCTGTTCTGACCAAGACGCAGGGTTGCGAAAAGAAAGACTGCGTAAGATGCGACCAATAGTCTGATTGGCCCGTTCTGCTTGACCGTTAGACTGGGGGTGAAAGCCGGAAGAGAGACTGACGGAAGCCCCAATCAAACGGCAAAACTCCCTCCAAAATTGAGACGTGAATTGCGGACCTCTGTCCGAAACGACGTCTGACGGAAGGCCATGAATTCTGAAAACATTCTCGATGATGATTTGTGCCGTCTCTTTAGCAGAAGGAAGCTTAGCAAGGGGAATAAAATGAGCCGCCTTAGAGAACCTGTCGACAACCGTAAGAATAACAGTCTTCCCCGCTGACGAAGGCAGTCCGGTGACAAAATCTAAGGCGATGTGAGACCACGGTCGAGAGGGAATGGGAAGCGGCCTGAGACGGCCGGCAGGAGGGGAGTTACCGGACTTAGTCTGCGCGCAGACCGAACAAGCAGCCACGAAGCGACGCGTGTCATGCTCCCGGGTGGGCCACCAAAAACGCTGGCGAATGGAAGCAAGCGTACCCCGAACGCCAGGGTGGCCGGCTAACTTGGCAGAGTGAGCCCACTGAAGAACGGCCAGACGAGTAGGAACGGGAACGAAAAGAAGGTTCCTAGGACAAGCGCGCGGCGACGGAGTTTGTGTGAGTGCTTGCTTTACCTGCCTCTCAATTCCCCAGACAGTCAACCCGACAACACGCCCCTCAGGGAGAATCCCCTCGGGGTCAGTGGAGGCTACTGAAGAACTGAAGAGACGAGATAAAGCATCAGGCTTGGTGTTCTTAGAGCCCGGACGATAAGAAATCACGAACTCGAAACGAGCGAAAAACAGCGCCCAGCGCGCCTGACGCGCATTAAGTCGTTTGGCAGAACGGATGTACTCAAGGTTCCTATGGTCAGTCCAAACGACAAAAGGAACGGTCGCCCCCTCCAACCACTGTCGCCATTCGCCTAGGGCTAAGCGGATGGCGAGCAGTTCGCGGTTTCCCACATCATAGTTACGTTCCGACTGCGACAGGCGATGAGAAAAATACGCGCAAGGGTGGACCTTGTCGTCAGAGAGGGAGCGCTGAGAAAGAATGGCTCCCACGCCCACCTCTGACGCGTCAACCTCGACAACGAACTGTCTAGTGACGTCAGGTGTAACAAGGATAGGTGCGGATGTAAAACGATTCTTGAGGAGATCAAAAGCTCCCTGGGCGGAAACGGACCACTTAAAGCACGTCTTGACAGAAGTAAGGGCTGTGAGAGGTGCTGCCACCTGACCGAAATTACGGATGAAACGACGATAGAAGTTCGCGAAGCCGAGAAAGCGCTGCAGCTCGACGCGTGACCTAGGGACGGGCCAATCAATGACAGCTTGGACCTTAGCGGGATCCATCTTAATGCCTTCAGCGGAAATAACAGAACCGAGAAATGTGACGGAGGAGGCATGAAAAGAGCACTTCTCAGCCTTCACAAAAAGACAATTCTCTAAAAGGCGCTGGAGGACACGTCGAACGTGCTGAACATGAATCTGGAGTGACGGTGAAAAAATCAGGATATCGTCAAGGTAAACGAAAACAAAGATGTTCAGCATGTCTCTCAGGACATCATTGACTAATGCCTGAAAGACAGCTGGAGCGTTAGCGAGGCCGAAAGGAAGAACCCGGTATTCAAAGTGCCCTAACGGAGTGTTAAACGCCGTCTTCCACTCATCCCCCTCCCTGATGCGCACGAGATGGTAAGCGTTACGAAGGTCCAACTTAGTGAAAAACCTGGCTCCCTGCAGGATCTCGAAGGCTGAAGACATAAGAGGAAGCGGATAACGATTCTTCACTGTTATGTCATTCAGCCCTCGATAATCTATGCAGGGGCGCAGGGACCCGTCCTTCTTCTTAACAAAAAAAAACCCCGCTCCGGCGGGAGAGGAGGAGGGGACTATGGTACCGGCGGCAAGAGCTACAGACAAATAATCTTCGAGAGCCTTACGTTCGGGAGCCGACAGAGAGTATAGTCTACCCCGGGGGGGAGTGGTTCCCGGAAGGAGATCAATACTACAATCATACGACCGGTGTGGAGGAAGAGAGGTGGCCCTGGACCGACTGAACACCGTGCGCAGATCGTGATATTCCTCCGGCACCCCTGTCAAATCACCAGGCTCCTCCTGTGAAGAAGAGACAGAGGAAACAGGAGGGATAGCAGACATTAAACATTTCACATGACAAGAGACGTTCCAGGAGAGGATAGAATTACTAGACCAATTAATGGAAGGATTATGACAAACTAGCCAGGGATGGCCCAAAACAACAGGTGTAAAAGGTGAACGAAAAATTAAAAAAGAAATGGTTTCGCTATGATTACCAGAAACAGTGAGGGTTAAAGGTAGCGTCTCACGCTGAATCCTGGGGAGAGGACTACCATCCAGGGCGAACAAGGCCGTGGACTCCCTTAACTGTCTGAGAGGAATGTCATGTTCCCGAGCCCAGGTCTCGTCCATAAAACAGCCCTCCGCCCCAGAGTCTATTAAGGCACTGCAGGAAGCTGACGAACCGGTCCAGCGTAGATGGACCGACAAGGTAGTGCAGGATCTTGAAGGAGAGACAGGAGTAGTAGCGCTCACCAGTAGCCCTCCGCTTACTGATGAGCTCTGGCTTTTACTGGACATGAAGTGACAAAATGACCAGCAGAACCGCAATAGAGACAGAGGCGGTTGGTGATTCTCCGTTCCCTCTCCTTAGTCGAGATGCGGATACCTCCCAGCTGCATAGGCTCAGCACCCGAGCCGGCAGAGGAAGATGGTAGTGATGCGGAGAGGGGGGCAACGGAGAACGCGAGCTCCTTTCCACAAGCTCGGTGACGAAGATCAACACGTCGCTCAATGCGAATAGCGAGTTCAATCAAGGAATCCACGCTGGAAGGAACCTCCCGGGAGAGAATCTCATCCTTTACCTCTGCGCGGAGACCCTCCAGAAAACGAGCGAGCAAAGCCGGTTCGTTCCAGCCACTGGAGGCAGCAAGAGTGCGAAACTCAATAGAGTAGTCTGTTATGGATCGATTACCTTGACATAGGGAGGACAGGACCCTGGAAGCCTCCTCCCCAAAAACAGATCGATCAAAAACCCGTATCATCTCCTCCTTAAAGTCCTGATACTGGTTAGTACACTCAGCCCTTGCCTCCCAGATTGCCGTGCCCCACTCACGAGCCCGTCCAATAAGGAGTGATATGACGTAGGCGACACGAGCAGTGCTCCTGGAGTAAGTGTTGGGCTGGAGAGAAAACACAATATCACACTGGGTGAGGAACGAGCGGCATTCAGTGGGCTCCCCAGAGTAACACGGCGGGATATTGATTCTGGGCTCCGGAGATTCGAAAGCCCTGGAAGTGGCCGGTGGATCGAGGCGGAGATGGTGAACCTGTTCTGTGAGGTTGGAGACTTGGGTGGCCAGGGTCTCAACGGCATGTCGAGCAGCAGACAATTCCTGCTCGTGTCTGCCTAGCATCGCTCCCTGGATCTCGACGGCTGAGTGGAGAGGATCCGAAGTCGCTGGGTCCATTCTTGGTCGGATTCTTCTGTTATGGTGCGTGAATGAGGACCCAAAAGCGACTTAACGTAAACAGAGCTTCTTTAATAACAAAACAAACGTAGGCTCAGATGGACCGGCAGATTCCGACAGGACAGGACAAGGTTGCAGCAAACATGACGATAGTCTGGTTCAGGCATGAACAACACAAACAAGAATCCGACAAAGACAGGAGCAAAAACAGAGAGAGATATAGAGGACTAATCAGAGGGAAAAAGGGAACAGGTGGGAAAAGGGGTGACGAGGTAGTTAGGAGGAGACAAGGAACAGCTGGGGGAAAGAGGGGGAGAAAAGGTAACCTAATAACGACCAGCAGAGGGAGACAGGGTGAAGGGAAAGGACAGAAACAAGACACAACATGACAATACATGACACCATATCTATTTTGACAGTGAGGTATCAGATTTAGATTGTATTGAGTATACAGTCCACACCATATTTATTTAGACAGTAAGGTATCAGATTTAGATTGTATTGAGTATACAGTCCACACCATATCTATTTAGTCAGTGAAGCTAACATTTTAAATGTGGCTCTATTCTCCAACATTTTGGATTTGAGGTCAGATGTTTCATGTGATGAGACAGTTTATAATGTCACCTTTAATTTGAGGATGTCCAGCCCCATTTGAAAAGTACTAAGTATTTTTACAAATTCACCCGTGGTGTATTAAAAACTTCTGAAGACTAGGCGTCCCACTAGCAGGACACCAGTCGACAACATCCAGTGAATTTGGGGGGGCGCTTTTTCAAATAAATGATCGTAATGTTAAACATTCGTGAAAATACAAGTGTTTTATATCATTTAAAAGCTTAAAGTCTTGGTAATCTAACTGCGTTGTCCGATTTACATTAAGCTTTACAGCGAAAGCATACCATATTATTGTCTGAGGACAGCGCCACACATCAACATATATTTCAACCAGCACAGGCGTCATGATTATTCATAATCATAATCATAGTAGCATCCATATGAATGTAGATAGATTCAGAAACATCTATTCTATTCTTACTGACAATACAAGTGATTCCAAAATAACAGGACATTTATTCATCGTTCAGTTGCTATTAGGACAAACATGATCTAAAACACAACCAAAACAACCTGCAAATGCATTGAACAAGTTTGTAGAATCACAAGCTTGATGGAATCACTGCAGGCTTGGAACATGGGACCAAGCACCCAGTGTTTAGTGGGTAGCCGTGTTGTCACCGTGTGTGCATTAAAAGAGCACTAAACTGAACTCTCTGGTTACCTGCACCTGACTCCACATTCACAACACCCAGGACTTTACAACTTTAATACAGTAGAAGTGAATATGTCCAAATAATGAAGTCTTCTTCAAATGGAAGAACTAGATACATAAAGTGTTTTCATTTCTAAACAGTAAAATATATATGTATGAATACCTTTAAATAAAAGGTGACATTCTGTACTGTCCCCTAATATGAAACATTGTATCTCAAATCCAAAATACTGAAGCAAAGCACCACATTTAAAACTGTAAGCTTCACTGTCCAAACACATATGGTGTGGACTATGTGTGTCTGGTAAACACATGTGGATCTGGTGAACAGTTATCACTTGTTGACCGACTACAGGAATACTGACCTCAGAGTCTCCAGTTTACAGTGAGGATTCCCCAGTCCAGCAGAGAGCAGCTTCACTCCTGAATCCTTCAGGTCATTGTTACTCAGGTCCAGCTCTCTCAGGTGTGAGGGGTTTGACCTCAGAGCTGAGACCAGAGAAGCACAGCCTTCCTCTGTGACTCCACAGCCTGACAGCCTGACAAAGAGATCATCATGACTTCACAAACACACTGTTAATTTAACACCAGTAGTGTATATGGACCATGGCAGATGCATTTGGTTTATTCTCCCAAACAACATATACAGTTAAATATACAGTTGAAGTCTGAAGTTTACATACACTTAGGTTGGAGTCCTTAAAACTAGTTTTTCAACCTCTCCACAAACTACTTGTTAACAAACTATAGTTTTGGCAAGTTGGTTAGGACATCTACTTTGTGCATGACACAAGTAATTTTTCCAACAATTGTTTACAGACAGATTATTTAACTTATAAATGACTGTGTCACAATTCCAGTGGGTCAGAAGTTTACATACACTAAGTTGACTGTGCCTTTAAACAGCTTGGAAAATTCCAGAAAATGATGTCATGGCTTTAGAAGCTTCTGACAGGCTAATTGACATCATTGAGTCAATTGGAGGAGGTGTACCTGTGGATGTATTTCAAGGCCTACCTTCAAACTCAGTGACTCGTTGCCTGACATCATGGGAAAATGAAAAGAAATAAGCTAAGACCTCAGAAAAAAATGCAGACCTCCACAAGTCTGGTTTATCCTTGGGAACAAGTTCCAAATGCCCGAAAGTACCACATTCATCTTTACGAAACAATAGTATGCAAGTATAAACACCATGGGACCATGCAGACATTATATCGTACTCATTATTTACTTATTATATTACTCAGGAAGGAGACACGTTCTGCCTCCTAGAGATGAACGTACTTTGGTGCGAAAAGTGCAAATCAATCCCAGAACAACAGCAAAGGACGTTGTGAATATGTTGGAGGAAACAGGTACAAATGTATCTATATCCACAGTAAAACGAGTCCTATTTCGCCATAACCTGAAAGACCGCTCGGTAAGGAAGTAGCCACTGCTCCACAACCGCCATAAAAAAGCCAGACTACGGTATGCAACTGCACATGGGGACAAAGATTGTACATTTTGGAAAAATGTCCTCTGGTCTGATGAAACAAAAATAGAACTTTTTGGCCATGATGACCATCGTTATGTTTGGAGGAAAAAGGGGGAGGCTTGCAAGCCGAAGAACACCATCCCAACCGTGAAGCCTGGAGGTGGCAGCATCATGTTGTGGGGGTGCTTTGCTGCAGGAGGGACTGGTGCTCTTCACAAAATACATGCCATCACGAGGTAGGAAAATGATGTGGATAAGTTGAAGCAACATCTCAAGACATCAGTCAGGAAGTTAATGCTTGCTCACAAATGGGTCTTCCAAATGGACAATGACCCCAAGCATACTTCCAAAGTTGTGGCAAAATGGCTTACAACAAATTCAAGGTATTGGAGAGGCCATCACAAAGCCCTGACCTCAATCCTATAGAAAATTTGTGGACAGAACTGAAAAAGCGTGTGCACGCAAACCTACAAACTTGACTCAGTTACACCAGCTCTGTCAGGAGAAATGGGCCAAAATTCACCCCCACAACGTTTGACCCAAGTTAAACAATTTAATGGCAATGCTACCAAATACTAATTGAGTGTATGTAAACTTATGACCCACTGGGAGTGTAATGAAAATAAATAAAAGCTGAAATAAGTCTCTACTATTATTCTGACATGTTTATGACATTCTTAAAATAAAGTGCTAACTGACCTAAGAAAGGGATTAAAGGGATTAAATGTCAGGAATTGGGGAAAATGTAGTTTAAATGTATTTGGCGTATGGTGTATGTAAACTTCCGACTTCAACTGTAGATTCATCTTCCATCTTCTAGAATTGTATGGTCATATTGTTATACTAATGTGAACATCAATGCATTTATACAATATACAATACAATTTAATATGATATTGTTTAAATACTATTATACATATTTTTCTCTAAACTGAATATTTCTACCTGATAATTAGTCATTTTATTTACTCACAGAACAGCTCTGGAGGCTTTGACCACTGGCAGTAGCCTCAGAAGACCTTCCTCTGATCTGGAGTATTTCTTCAGGTCAAACACATCCAGCTCCTTTTCTGAAGTCAGCAACACGAAGACCATAGCTGACCACTGTGCAGGTGACAGGTTGGGTTTTGAGAGACTTCCCGATCTCAGGTAGCTTTGGATCTCCTCCACTAGAGAATGGTCATTCAGTTCATTCAGACAGTGGAACAGATTGATGCTCCTCTCTGGAGAAGGATTCTCCCTGATCTTCTCCTTGATGTAGTTGACTGTTTCTTCATGGCTCTGTGAGCTGCTTCTTGTCTTTGTCAGTAGACCTCGTAAGTGCTTCTGATTGGACTCCAGTGAGAGGCCCAGAAGGAAGCGGAGGAAAAGGTCCAGGTTTCCCATCTCACTTTGTAAGGCTTTATCCACAGCACTCTTGTAGAAAGTAACTTTACGCCTTTGTTTGATCCTCACAGAAAAGTTCCTGGACTTTGATTGCAGTTTGTCCATTACATTCCTATTGTTGTTGATGAAGGAGAGGAACACATATACAGCAGCCAGAAACTCCTGAATGCTCAGATGAACAAAGCAGTACACCTTGTTCTGGTACAGCACACATTCCTCTTTAAAGAGCTGTGTGCACAATCCTGAGTACACTGAGGCATCATTAACATCAATGCCAGCCTCTTTCAGGTCTTCTTCATAGAAAATCAGATTGCCATTCACAAGCTGTTGAAAAGCCAGTTTTCCCAGTGACAGAATGCTCTCTTTATTCCAGTGTGGACCTGTCTCTTCTTTCCCAAGATACTTTTCATTCTTCTGTTTGGTATGAAACACCACAAGGTGTGTGTACATCTCAGTCAGAGTCTTGGGCATCTCTTCTCTCTTATGTTTCAGCATGTGTTCAAGGACTGTTGCAGAAATCCAACAGAAGACTGGAATGTGGCACATGATGTGGAGGCTCCTTGATGTCTTTATGTGTGAGATGATTCTGCTGGCCAGGTCCTCATCACTGAATCTCTTCCTGAAGTACTCCTCCTTCTGTGGGTCATTGAACCCTCGTATCTCTGTCACCTGGTCAACACACCCTGAAGGGATCTTATTGGCTGCTGCAGATCGGGTTGTTATCCAGAGGAGAGCAGAGGGAAGCAGATGTCCCTTGATGAGATTTGTCAGCAGAACATCCACTGAGGTTGACTCTGTGACGTCACAACATATCTTGTTCTTCTGGAAGTCTAGGGGCAGTCGGCACTCATCCAGACCATCAAAGATGAACAGAACTTTGTACTTGTTGTAGTTGGAGATTCTTGAAACTTTGGTTTCCATTGAGAAGTGATTAAGAAGTTCAATGAAAGTGTTTTTCAATTTCATCAAATTCAGCTCCCGGAAAGGGAATGAAAATACAAATTGGACATCCTGATTTGCTTTTCCTTCAGCCCAGTCTAGAATGAACTTCTGCACAGAGACTGTTTTTCCAATGCCAGCAACTCCCTTTGTCAGCACAGTTCTGATAGGTTTGTCTTGTCCAGTTAAGGGTTTGAAGATGTCATTACATTTGATTGCAGTCTCTGATCTTGCTTGTTTCCTGGTTGTTGTCTCAATCTTTCTCAGCTCATGTTCATTATTGACCTCTCCTGTTCCACCCTCTGTGATGTAGAGCTCTGTGTAGATCTTATTGAGAAGTGTTGGGTTTCCTTGTTTAGCGATCCCCTCAAATACACATTGAAACTTCTTCTTTAGATTAGATTTGAGTTCACGTTGGCAAATCACAGCAAGCTCATCTGAATGAAGAAATAACACAGAGGATATTAATATTACATCTGTTTTAATACCTACAGTATTGAAGGACTGTTATAAAGTTGTACATTATAATAATTTGTTCTCGTAACTAATGTCCTCTCTCTCTCTCTCTCGATATGAAATATACTTATTCATGTCACTGAGGGAGTGCTGAGGTTTAGAAGGTCTACACCAGAAGTTAATTGTTATAGGAGGAAGGTATATAGTGGAGGGTCAACACCAGAAGTTAATGGGTATCTGTAGGAGGAAGGTATATAGTGGAGGGTCTACACCAGAAGGTAATGGTTATAGGAGGAAGGTATATAGTGGAGGGTCAACACCAGAAGTTAATGGGTATCTGTAGGAGGAAGGTATATATGGAGGGTCTACACCAGAAGGTAATGGTTATAGGAGGAAGGTATATAGTGGAGTGTCCACACCAGAAGTTAATTGGTATCTGTAGGAGGAAGGTATATAGTGGAGAGTCTACACAATAAGTTAATGGTTATAGGAGGAAGGTATATAGTGGAGGGTCTACACCAGAAGGTAATGGGTATCTGTAGGAGAAAGGTATATAGTGGAGGGTCTACACCAGAAGGTAATGGTTATAGGAGGAAGGTATATAGTGGAGTGTCCACACCAGAAGTTAATTGGTATCTGTAGGAGGAAGGTATATAGTGGAGGGTCTACACCAGAAGTTAATGGTTATAGGAGGAAGGTATATAGTGGAGGGTCTACATCAGAAGTTAATGGTTATAGGAGGAAGGTATATAGTGGAGGGTCTACACCAGAAGGTAATGGTTATAGGAGGAAGGTATATAGTGGAGTGTCCACACCAGAAGTTAATTGGTATCTGTAGGAGGAAGGTATATAGTGGAGGGTCTACACCAGAAGTTAATGGTTATAGGAGGAAGGTATATAGTGGAGGGTCTACACCAGAAGGTAATGGTTATAGGAGGAAGGTATATAGTGGAGGGTCTACACCAGAAGTTAATGGTTATAGGAGGAAGGTTTATAGTGGAGGGTCTACACCAGAAGTTAATGGTTATAGGAGGAAGGTATATAGTGGAGGGTCTACACCAGAAGGTAATGGTTATAGGAGGAAGGTATATAGTGTGTGTAATTAAGCTTGGAATGTGCTGGTGCAGGGAAGTGATTACATGTGGCAGGCATTGAAAAGGGGAGAGAGCCATGGATTAGTGATGGAGGGGGGTCAGATGAAGTGAGGAAGAACAGATATCACTAAGGTTTGTATAGCAACATTTATACATTGGCTGTGCTGCTGCGGAGGAGGAGACTCAGCCTATGAGAAATTGTTAAATATCAGTGCTTGTGTCAAATGTTTTGTTGTCTGAATAACAGCTGTACCGACCCTTTGGTAAGAATTCAACTTGGTTAAAGCTTCTCTAGTGTCCGTGAGTTATTTACTCTGAAAAATTAGAACCTAACAGTGTTAACATAAATTAATCAACACAACCCTGCTGATACTTGATGAGGTCACTAGGTGTTGTGTTAAGGCTTCTACAATATCATTGAGTTACACAGCTACTTTAGCTACAGCTTTTAAATGTTATAAAACATCATTCAACATGAGGCAGACAACTCTTACATTTCTCCAGTGTGTCAGCAAGCTCCTTCTGGTGCATTTTCCTCAGGATGTGCAGTGTGATCTTCAGAGCCCCCTCTCTGGCACTGCTCTCCTGCTTCTCATCTTCAGCATCCACCACTTCCTGCTTCTGACTCTCAAAGCCTTCTGGGAGTTCTGGACTAAGAATCCTCTTGAACATCTTCAGCTCGTTCTTCACAAATGTCATAATATTCTCTTCAAGCATCTGAAATAAATAAAGTAAATAAATTAAGCAAGAGATTAAATGCTTTCTCATTAACACATTAATGAATGATTGACAGATCAACTTTATTTGAGGTAAACAAAAACAAATGTACATAACAGGACCACATACACTGAATATGGAGGCCAGGTCTGTTTGATGACTCTGGGAAGACTGACCACTGAGATACTCTGACTCTGATCTCTCCTGTTGGTTTCTGTGGACAAAACATGAGATTACATCTCCTCATCCAGGGAGTACACACACACACACACCACACACACACACACACACACAGAGGGAGGGAGGGAATGTTGTGTTTGTTTAATATTGTTTTAAGACTATGCAAATTGACAAAAGGATTAGCCTATGAATTATGAAAACAACAAAGAGGAATTGGAAAACAGAGAGGAGAAATGACTAGAGACAGTGTTGTTTAACTCACTGACCAGGACCCATGAGTTCTTCTTACCTTTGTTCAGTAGAAAAGTCTCCCTCTCTAAACAGTATATTTAGTTTCATAGACCGGTCACTCTTCATGGACACACAGCTGGGTACAGGGGAGGCTGGTCTCTCCTGCTTGATTGGACTTCAACACAACAGAGACAAACATTACATCTCTCAACTACTCTGAGCTCAGATGGGGAAACATAAGAAGAGTTTCATTCCAAAAAGCTATACATCCATTTTCAGAAATGTTCATAAATTAGCTTTTATTGTTTAAAGAAGTTATGTTTATGTTAAGTTATGTTTTTTTGCTACATGAGATGACACGTGGGTACCTGCTTCTATAAACCAATGAGGAGATGGCACGTGGGTACCTGCTTCTATAAACCAATGAGGAGATGCAGCGCGAACTGCGTCACAAATAGAACTGACTTCAAGACGCTCGTTGGCGCACGCGAGCAGTGTGTCATTTATAATGACGAAATTAATTTAGCGACGTTTACTAACCGGGAGGGTTGAATGATGTGATTTATTGGAGGGCTGGAAGATGCACTCTCAAGGTTGTTTACTCACAATATCAGATATTAAGATGATTTTTTATAATGAATGTATACTGAGGTTGAGGTTCTGACTAGTGATTATTTACCCGGGGTTCAATACCTGCTATTGAGGCGCCCTGAAAATAATATTCAAAAGTTTGGTCCTTGGACACAGAGGTTTAAACACTAAAGTTACCGTCCATCTAGTGAAGAGAGGAGAACCGGACAGAGGTAGCCAGCATCCGTCAACGAGAGAGGGAGAAGCCCTCCACGGGATGTAACAGGTGGAAGAAACAACCGGGGAGCTCCATCGGTCCACAAGAAATGCAGACAGCCGGTGATGATGTAGTGGTAGCTATGGTAACTAGGATGCTGCTGGTAGAGTAGCTAGCTAGCTTACCAAGCTGTACCGACTAGCTAGGATAACTAGGATGCTGCTGGTAGAGTAGCTAGCTAGCTTACCGAGCTGTACCGACTAGCTAGGATAACTAGGATGCTGCCGGTAGAGTAGCTAGCTAGCTTACCGAGCTGTACCGACTAGCTAGGATAACTAGGATGCTGCTGGTAGAGTAGCTAGCTAGATTACCGAGCTGTACCGACTAGCTAGGATAACTAGGATGCTGCTGGTAGAGTAGCTAGCTAGCTTACCGAGCTGTACCGACTAGCTAGGATAACTAGGATGCTGCTGGTAGAGTAGCTAGCTAACTTACCGAGCTGTACCGACTGGCTAAGATAACTAGGATGCTGCTGGTAGAGTAGCTAGGATAACTAGGATGCTGCTGGTAGAGTAGCTAGCTAGTTTACCGAGCTGTACCGACTAGCTAGGATAACTAGGATGCTGCTGGTAATCATATTGCTGCTTGTAGACTATAACTGATGCTTCATGGTCCATCATATTAATGCTTGTAGACTATAACTGATGCTTCGTGGTCATATGCTGCCATCTATTGGAATTATTTAGCAATTTAAAGTTATTAATTAATGTAAGAGAAATGTACAGACGTTGGTGGGGCAGCTGAGAAATAAAGGGTATTTTTCTGGTTAATTCCTTAGATCAGTCTCAAACCTGCCCCACCTTTCACACGCCAGTTGCTGGACTTTCACATAGAGGTTACTAGGTCACCCATTTCAAACCACATATGAAAAATAAAACACGTGGCTTGTTGATCAAGTGTTCTGCCTTGCAATAATAAATATAATAAAATAACAAAACAAAAACAGCAAAATGCTGAGACAGGTTTTGATTAACAAAATAATCTAAATTATATTTAGTACTATAATGGTATTTACTAACATAATATTATTACTAAAACAGTTTCTAAAATAATTAGGGTTCAGGTTAATGCTAAATAGGTAATACGTAGGGTTAGATGCTGATGTAAGAAGGGCTTTATAAATACATTTGATTTAGGTTCAGGGTTCAGGGTTTTTAAGGTAAAAAACAGTATGGGTTTATAGGTCTCTTGCTCCTCCCTGTGGCCTTCTGTGGGTACTACATAACTAATTCACGACACCTGCTAGGCTCATAATCTGAGGTAGCAACTGCTTCAGATATACAAATCAATGAGCTAGATTTATTAATTTGTTTTCGAACTCAGTGAAACTGCGCAGCTTTTCACTCAATCCGATGCCTAGGAACGAACATTTCGATGCATTTCAAATTACCCAGCAGCCATTTAGAAACAACAAGTAGTCAAAAAAAAGTGTTTTTTCTTAATTAAAAAATGTCTTCTGGCTGTCTAAATTGGCCACATCTTGAAAAAGAGGACAGGGACATTCATTTTAGTTAGGTGGTATACCTTTTTCTGAAAGCAAATATGGTAAACCATGACCAGAAAAGGTTTAAGGTTTAGCAATGTGGGTCACCACAACGTGTATCCAGGTGAACGGTGATCACGGTCACCAAGTAGCTGTAACCCTGTTAGTAATAAGGAACCTCAAGTCAGCGTTCAAGCTTACACTACCTGAGCTCCTATAAAGGGTTCTATATATATTCTATATATACTGCATACTCAGACACTACCTGACCTCCTATAAAGGGTTCTATATATATTCTATATATACTGTATACTCAGACACTTCCTAACCTCCTATAAAGGGTTCTATATATATTCTATATATACTGTATACTCAGACACTTCCTAACCTCCTATAAAGGGTTCTATATATATTCTATATATACTGTATACTCAGACACTTCCTAACCTCCTATAAAGGGTTCTATATATACTGTATACTCAGACACTTCCTGACCTCCTATAAAGGGTTCTATATATATTCTATATATACTGTATACTCAGACACTTCCTAACCTCCTATAAAGGGTTATATATATAGTCTATATATACTGTATACTCAGACACTTCCTAACCTCCTATAAAGGGTTCTATATATATTATATATACACTGTATACTCAGACACTACCTGACCTCCTATAAAGGGTTCTATATATATATTCTATATATACTGTATACTCAGACACTTCCTAACCTCCTATAAAGGGTTCTATATATATTCTATATATACTGTATACTCAGACACTTCCTAACCTCCTATAAAGGCTTCTATATATACTGTATACTCAGACACTTCTTGACCTCCTATAAAGGGTTCAATATATATTCTATATATACTGTATACTCAGACACTTCCTAACCTCCTATAAAGGGTTATATATATAGTCTATATATACTGTATACTCAGACACTTCCTAACCTCCTATAAAGGGTTCTATATATATTATATATACACTGTATACTCAGACACTACCTGACCTCCTATAAAGGGTTC
Source organism: Oncorhynchus clarkii lewisi (assembly GCF_045791955.1). NCBI lineage: Eukaryota > Metazoa > Chordata > Actinopteri > Salmoniformes > Salmonidae > Oncorhynchus > Oncorhynchus clarkii. The sequence goes on along the minus strand of NW_027261136.1, from coordinate 236,751 downwards.
TATATATATATTCTATATATACTGTATACTCAGACACTTCCTAACCTCCTATAAAGGGTTCTATATATATTCTATATATACTGTATACTCAGACACTTCCTAACCTCATATAAAGGCTTCTATATATACTGTATACTCAGACACTTCCTGACCTCCTATAAAGGGTTCTATATATATTCTATATATACTGTATACTCAGACACTTCCTAAACTCCTATAAAGGGTTATATATATAGTCTATATATACTGTATACTCAGACACTTCCTAACCTCCTATAAAGGGTTCTATATATATTATATATACACTGTATACTCAGACACTACCTGACCTCCTATAAAGGGTTCTATATATATATTCTATATATACTGTATACTCAGACACTTCCTAACCTCCTATAAAGGGTTCTATATATATTCTACATATACTGTATACTCAGACACTTCCTAACCTCCTATAAAGGGTTCTATATATACTGTATACTCAGACACTTCCTGACCTCCTATAAAGGGTTCTATATATATTCTATATATACTGTATACTCAGACAATTCCTAACCTCCTATAAAGGGTTATATATATAGTCTATATATACTGTATACTCAGACACTTCCTAACCTCCTATAAAGGGTTCTATATATATTATATATACACTGTATACTCAGACACTACCTGACCTCCTATAAAGGGTTCTATATATATATTCTATATATACTGTATACTCAGACACTTCCTAACCTCCTATAAAGGGTTCTATATATATTCTATATATACTGTATACTCAGACACTTCCTAACCTCCTATAAAGGGTTATATATATAGTCTATATATACTGTATACTCAGACACTTCCTAACCTCCTATAAAGGGTTCTATATATATTATATATACACTGTATACTCAGACACTACCTGACCTCCTATAAAGGGTTCTATATATATATTCTATATATACTGTATACTCAGACACTTCCTAACCTCCTATAAAGGGTTCTATATATATTCTATATATACTGTATACTCAGACACTTCCTAACCTCCTATAAAGGGTTCTATATATATTCTATATATACTGTATACTCAGATACTTCCTAACCTCCTATAAAGGGTTCTATATATATTCTATATATACTGTATACTCAGACACTTCCTAACCTCCTATAAAGGGTTCTATATATATTCTATATATACTGTATACTCAGACACTTCCTAACCTCCTATAAAGGGTTCTATATATATTCTATATATACTGTATACTCAGACACTTCCTAACCTCCTATAAAGGGTTCTATATAGAACTTTAGTGGTTCTGTATATGTAGGAAGATAGAACCCTTTTTGGTTTCAACAGGAGTGAAGAGTGTGTTGATATAACGGATATATTGTCAGAATTCAGCTTGTAACAATGATCAGAATAAAAACTATAAAGTTATGCCTGCCAACATATTAGATAATAATCAAGAGGCTAAATGATTGTGTCATGCTAACATTTTATAGAGGTGTGTGCGTGTGCGTGTGTGTGTGTGTGTGTGTGTGTGCTGGTGAGACAACCACATATCACAGTCTAATATACAGGATACAAACATTCCATTCCAGCTATATAGCGTTTTGCAAAACAAAAATTCATACACAAAAAACTATGAATTAAAATCTTAGAACAACAATATTTTCCAGACAAGGTTCCCCTGAGCAATACTGTCTGATAAATAACAAATGTGTAAAAATGGTGGAAACACATTTTAGAAACAAACAACATTGTAATCTCACCTCTTAGCTTTGGTGTCATGTTCCCCAGAGAGTCTCATTTTAGAGGCAGGGCCCCCCTCCTCTCTCTCCCCAGAGAGTCTCATTTTAGAGGCAGGGCCCCCCTCCTCTCTCTCCCCAGAGAGACTCATTTTAGAGGCAGGGCCCCCTTCCTTTCTCTCCCCAGAGAGTCTCATTTTAGAGGCAGGGCCCCCCTCCTTTCTCGCTCCAGAGAGACTCATTTTAGAGCACTGACCCCTAAACAGAGATCCAACATGTTGGTTGTGGTTAACACAGTGACAACTAAACAGAGATCCAACATGTTGGTTGTGGTTAACACAGTGACAACTAAACAGAGATCCAACATGTTGGTTGTGGTTAATACAGTGACAACTAAACAGAGATCCAACATGTTGGTTGTGGTTAACACAGTGACAACTAAACAGAGATCCAACATGTTGGTTGTGGTTAACACAGTGACAACTAAACAGAGATCCAACATGTTGGTTGTGGTTAACACAGTGACAACTAAACAGAGATCCAACATGTTGGTTGTGGTTAACACAGTAATTCTTGAAGGTCAGATGTTCTCTTTTATTCATTATCTCTTAGAAATAAAACATTTACTAACAGACACATTCAAACAGTCAGGGGATTTAATGCATCACATGAATATGTAGTCGTGATTTATATTTTTCACATTTTGTCCATAATGATAATAATAATAATATAATACAATAATAATAACGATATAATATATAATAACATTAATAATAATGTCTCACTTTCTCTTTTAATAATTTCTCTCATTCTAGTGTGTTGCTTTGTTCAACAGGTATGATATTATGATGCTGTTACTGAATTCAGTTCATAATATTGATGTTAAGAAAAGTCTGTTCAGTGGTTTCATACCAAATTACACAGGAAGCAGGAGCTCATTGGAATTTAGAAAACAACAAATGTTCTGATATTCTGAAAGACGACTTACAATTTATACATAAAAAATATACTAAAATATACTATATATACTAAATATATACTAAATATATACTATATACTAAATATACTAAAATAACCTCAATATACGAATATATGAACCACATGTTATAATGTGACTTGACTACACCCAGTTAGCTATATGAACAACATGTTATAATGTGACTTGACTACACCCAGTTAGCTATATGAACAACATGTTATAATGTGACTTGACTACACCCAGTTAGCTATATGAACAACATGTTATAATGTGACTTGACTACACCCAGTTAGCTATATGAACAACATGTTATAATGTGACTTGACTACACCCAGTTAGGTATATGAACAACATGTTATAATGTGACTTGACTACACCCAGTTAGGTATATGAACAACATGTTATAATGTGACTTGACTACACCCAGTTAGCTATATGAACAACATGTTATAATGTGACTTGACTACACCCAGTTAGCTATATGAACAACATGTTATAATGTGACTTGACTACACCCAGTTAGCTATATGAACAACATGTTTTAATGTGACTTGACTACACCCAGTTAGCTATATGAACAACATGTTATAATGTGACTTGACTACACCCAGTTAGCTATATGAACAACATGTTATAATGTGACTTGACTACACCCAGTTAGCTATATGAACAACATGTTATAATGTGACTTGACTACACCCAGTTAGCTATATGAACAACATGTTATAATGTGACTTGACTACACCCAGTTAGCTATATGAACAACATGTTATAATGTGACTTGACTACACCCAGTTAGCTATATGAACAACATGTTATAATGTGACTTGACTACACCCAGTTAGCTATATGAACAACATGTTTTTGAATATGACTTGACTACACCCAGTTAGCTATATGAACAACATGTTATAATGTGACTTGACTACACCCAGTTAGCTATATGAACAACATGTTTTAATGTGACTTGACTACACCCAGTTAGCTATATGAACAACATGTTATAATGTGACTTGACTACACCCAGTTAGCTATATGAACAACATGTTATAATGTGACTTGACTACACCCAGTTAGCTATATGAACAACATGTTTTAATGTGACTTGACTACACCCAGTTAGCTATATAAACAACATGTTATAATGTGACTTGACTACACCCAGTTAGCTATATGAACAACATGTTATAATGTGACTTGACTACACCCAGTTAGCTATATGAACAACATGTTATAATGTGACTTGACTACACCCAGTTAGCTATATGAACAACATGTTATAATGTGACTTGACTACACCCAGTTAGCTATATGAACAACATGTTATAATGTGACTTGACTACACCCAGTTAGCTATATGAACAACATGTTTTAATGTGACTTGACTACACCCAGTTAGCTATATGAACAACATGTTATAATGTGACTTGACTACACCCAGTTAGCTATATGAACAACATGTTATAATGTGACTTGACTACACCCAGTTAGCTATATGAACAACATGTTATAATGTGACTTGACTACACCCAGTTAGCTATATGAACAACATGTTTTAATGTGACTTGACTACACCCAGTTAGCTATATAAACAACATGTTATAATGTGACTTGACTACACCCAGTTAGCTATATGAACAACATGTTATAATGTGACTTGACTACACCCAGTTAGCTATATGAACAACATGTTATAATGTGACTTGACTACACCCAGTTAGCTATATGAACAACATGTTATAATGTGACTTGACTACACCCAGTTAGCTCCATTTAGTATGATTGAACTGTCACGTAGCTGTCCCAGGTGAAATGGACTGTTACATCTGAGTGTTTTCCTGTCATTCACTATACTAAAAAAACACCAGACATTTAATGTCTCTACTGTTAGGAGTGTTATACTGTCATTCACTATACTAACATTACACCAGACATTTAATGTCTCTACACACTTTACAATAATCCCTGGGAAGAGTCTTACCTTGTAGCCTGAATTCACAACCAGAACATGTCAAGTCATTGAGATATTTTCCATTGTGCTGAGAGAGAACCTTCCTGATGACAAGTGTCTCTGTATCTGTGTTCTAGGTTCAGTTGATCTTTGGATGTAATAATATCTGGTCAAAGTCTAGTGACACAACACCATAGTATATCATAACCATAACAGCAGTTGGCCAGTAAAGGCCATGGAATACTTTAAAACAGGGTTCGTCAACTAGGTTTGGCTTCAGGACAATTGTTTTCTGAGTTAAAGTCGGTGGGTCAGAACATAATTAGCATATAATATTAGCACAATGAATAGGTCTACACTACAAATGGACATAATTAACATATAATATTTGCATATAATATTTGCACAGTGAATAGGTCTACACTACAAATTTAACGACATGTTTAATATATTTGATTAGTACACAATACATTCATTCATTTCATTGACAAAATATAATTTTGATCAGATTTAGTTTATAAAATCACCAATATCTCTATTAAATTATAATGTTTTGTTTATTTCTCTGTGTTGATTGGTGGGTAAAAACAGGTCTATCAAATCAAATCAAATTTATTTATATAGCCCTTCGTACATCAGCTGATATCTCAAAGTGCTGTACAGAAACCCAGCCTAAAACCCCAAACAGCAAGCAATGCAGGTTGGCATTGAAGAAGCACGGTGGCTAGGAAAAACTCCCTAGAAAGGCCAAAACCTAGGAAGAAACCTAGAGAGGAACCAGGCTATGTGGGGTGGCCAGTCTTCTTCTGGCTGTGCCGGGTGGAGATTATAACAGAACATGGCCAAGATGTTCAAATGTTCATAAATGACCAGCATGGTCCAATAATAATAAGGCAGAACAGTTGAAACTGGAGCAGCAGCACGGCCAGGTGGACTGGGGACAGCAAGGAGTCATCATGTCAGGTAGTCCTGAGGCATGGTCCTAGGGCTCAGGTCCTCCGAGAGAGAGAAAGAAAGAGAGAAAGAGAGAATTAGAGAGCGCAAACTTAAATTCACACAGGACACCGAATAGGACAGGAGAAATACTCCAGATATAACAAATTGACCCTAGCCCCCCAACACATAAACTACTGCAGCATAAATACTGGAGGCTGAGACAGGAGGGGTCAGGAGACACTGTGTCTATGTAGCCTACTGTAGTCTACACTACTTTATTAATGGGTAAAACAGGTCTATGTGCCCTACTGTAGTCTACACTACTTTATTAATGGGTAAAACAGGTCTATGTAGCCTACTGTAGTCTACACTACTGAATTAATGGGTAAAACAGGTCTATGTAGCCTACTGTAGTCTACACTACTTTATTAATGGAGTAAAACAGGTCTATGTAGCCTATTGTAGTCTACACTACTTTACTAATGGGTAAAACAGGTCTATGTAGCCTACTGTAGTCTACACTACTTTATTAATGGGTAAAACAGGTCTATGTAGCCTACTGTAGTCTACACTACTTTACCAATGGGTAAAACAGGTCTATGTAGCCTACTGTAGTCTACACTACTTTATTAATGGGGTAAAACAGGTCTATGTAGCCTACTGTAGTCTACACTACTTTATTAACAACCCTAGCTCACGAATTGGATGAGAACTGTGGGGTCGATATTTCTCTAACAAATTGGTTTGACAGTGTGCTTTGGAAATTGAAAAATGTCATTATCACTGTGTTGTGGGCAACCTTCACCTGTATGAGTGTTTTGGTTCTGTGTGGGGTTTGTTTGGTACCTTGTGTGACAGTTTTGCTTATCAAGACTCTGGAAAGGTCGGTAGGGCAACAGATGGTGATGAGGTATGGACCGATTTCGAGCGCTGGTCTGTGTGATGACGAGTTCGAGCTTCAAGGGCTAGCAGAGGATTCCGTTTCTTTCAGCTATGAGGAGCCAGTGTTGGATGAGACTGTTATTTTTGAGGGATAAGAACGTATTTTTATAAAGCTTGTAATAAAAACCCTAACGGAAGTGCTACAATTGGATTTAGACCGATAACAGTCATGAATGAATATCTGATGTACATTATATTCCCTTGTATTAATTAGGATTATTTGTTATGTTACCTTGTAGGATATTAGTTTCAGGATGTATCATCTAGTCATTTAAGGGTGGATTGATAAGGAAATGTGTTTTAATAAATGATTAGAATGTTACCATCCTGAAACCATAGGTCTGATACCATGTGATCGTATGAAACCATAGGTCTGATACCATGTGATTGTATGAAACCATAGGTCTGATACCATGTGATCGTATGAAACCATAGGTCTGATACCATGTGATCGTATGAAACCATAGGTCTGATACCATGTGATCGTATGAAACCATAGGTCTGATACCATGTGATCGTATGAAACCATAGGTCTGATACCATGTGATCGTATGAAACCATAGGTCTGATACCATGTGATCGTATGAAACCATAGGTCTGATACCATGTGATCGTATGAAACCATAGGTCTGATACCATGTGATCGTATGAAACCATAGGTCTGATACCATGTGATCGTATGAAACCATAGGTCTGATACCATGTGATCGTATGAAACCATAGGTCTGATACCATGTGATCGTATGAAACCATAGGTCTGATACCATGTGGTTGTATGAACTTAATTTGAATCATTAGATTATTATAACACATGTGTGTAAGTGTTAGACTCATTCGATGATTTTGTTATAAAACTGTGTGGTTTTAGTCAGAATCAACGTTTGGGAACAATGTGTCTAGTGTTTTGAGAACAGACTATCTGTCTGAGCCAGATCCGGGGAGACCTTGCCAGGGACACTGAGAACTTCCCAGTCCCAGGTCTCTCCCTATCTTATTGTTGTGTGAGGGACTCTCCCTATCTTATTGTTGTGTGAGGGACTCTCCCTATCTTATTGTTGTGTGAGGGTCTCTCCCTATCTTATTGTTGTGTGAGGGACTCTCCCTATCTTATTGTTGTGTGAGGGTCTCTCTCTATCTTATTGTTGTGTGAGGGACTCTCCCTATCTTATTGTTGTGTGAGGGACTCTCCCTATCTTATTGTTGTGTGAGGGACTCTCCCTATCTTATTGTTGTGTGAGGGTCTCTCCCTATCTTATTGTTGTGTGAGGGACTCTCCCTATCTTATTGTTGTGTGAGGGACTCTCCCTATCTTATTGTTGTGTGAGGGACTCTCTCTATCTTATTGTTGTGTGAGGGACTCTCCCTATCTTATTGTTGTGTGAGGGACTCTCCCTATCTTATTGTTGTGTGAGGGACTCTCCCTATCTTATTGTTGTGTGAGGGACTCTCCCCATCTTATTGTTGTGTGAGGGACTCTCCCTATCTTATTGTTGTGTGAGGGACTCTCCCTATCTTATTGTTGTGTCAGGGACTCTCCCTATCTTAGTGTTGTGTGAGGGTCTCTCACTATCTTATTGTTGTGTGAGGGACTCTCCGTATCTTATTGTTGTGTGAGGGACTCTCCCTATCTTATTGTTGTGTGAGGGACTCTCCCTATCTTATTGTTGTGTGAGGGACTCTCCCCATCTTATTGTTGTGTGAGGGACTCTCCCTATCTTATTGTTGTGTGAGGGACTCTCCCTATCTTATTATTGTGTGAGGGACTCTCCCTATCTTATTGTTGTGTGAGGGACTCTCCCTATCTTATTGTTGTGTGAGGGACTCTCCCTATCTTATTGTTGTGTGAGGGTCTCTCCCTATCTTATTGTTGTGTGAGGGACTCTCCCTATCTTATTGTTGTGTCAGGGACTCTCCCTATCTTATTGTTGTGTGAGGGACTCTCCCCATCTTATTGTTGTGTGAGGGAGTCTCCCTATCTTATTGTTGCGTGAGGGACTCTCCCTATCTTATTGTTGCGTGAGGGACTCTCCCTATCTTATTGTTGCGTGAGGGTCTCTCCCTATCTTATTGTTGCGTGAGGGTCTCTCCCTATCTTATTGTTGCGTGAGGGTCTCTCCCTATCTTGTTGTTGTGTGAGGGACTCTCCCTATCTTATTGTTGTGTGAGGGTCTCTCCCTATCATATTGTTGTGTGAGGGTCTCTCCCTATCTTATTGTTGTGTGAGGGACTATCCCTATCTTATTGTTGTGTGAGGGACTCTCCCTATCTTATTGTTGTGTGAGGGACTCTCCCTATCTTATTGTTGTGTGAGGGTCTCTCCCTATCTTATTGTTGTGTGAGGGTCTCTCCCTATCTTATTGTTGTGTGAGGGACTCTCCCTATCTTATTGTTGTTTGAGGGACTCTCCCTATCTTGTTGTTGTGTGAGGGTCTCTCCCTATCTTATTGTTGTGTGAGGGTCTCTCCCTATCTTGTTGTTGTGTGAGGGTCTCTCCCTATGGTATTGTTGTGTGAGGGTCTCTCCCTATCTTATTGTTGTGTGAGGGTCTCTCCCTATCTTAGTGTTGTGTGAGGGTCTCTCACTATCTTATTGTTGTGTGAGGGACTCTCCCTATCTTATTGTTGTGTGAGGGACTCTCCCCATCTTATTGTTGTGTGAGGGACTCTCCCTATCTTATTGTTGTGTGAGGGACTCTCCCCATCTTATTGTTATGTGAGGGACTCTCCCTATCTTATTGTTGCGTGAGGGTCTCTCCCTATCTTATTGTTGCGTGAGGGTCTCTCCCTATCTTATTGTTGCGTGAGGGTCTCTCCCTATCTTGTTGTTGTGTGAGGGACTCTCCCTATCTTATTGTTGTGTGAGGGTCTCTCCCTATCTTATTGTTGTGTGAGGGTCTCTCCCTATCTTATTGTTGTGTGAGGGACTATCCCTATCTTATTGTTGTGTGAGGGACTCTCCCTATCTTATTGTTGTGTGAGGGACTCTCCCTATCTTATTGTTGTGTGAGGGTCTCTCCCTATCTTATTGTTGTGTGAGGGTCTCTCCCTATCTTATTGTTGTGTGAGGGACTCTCCCTATCTTATTGTTGTTTGAGGGACTCTCCCTATCTTATTGTTGTGTGAGGGTCTCTCCCTATCTTGTTGTTGTGTGAGGGTCTCTCCCTATCTTATTGTTGTGTGAGGGTCTCTCCCTATCTTATTGTTGTGTGAGGGTCTCTCCCTATCTTATTGTTGTGTGAGGGACTATCCCTATCTTATTGTTGTGTGAGGGACTCTCCCTATCTTATTGTTGTGTGAGGGACTCTCCCTATCTTATTGTTGTGTGAGGGTCTCTCCCTATCTTATTGTTGTGTGAGGGTCTCTCCCTATCTTATTGTTGTGTGAGGGACTCTCCCTATCTTATTGTTGTGTCAGGGACTCTCCCTATCTTATTGTTGTTTGAGGGACTCTCCCTATCTTATTGTTGTTTGAGGGACTCTCCCTATCTTATTGTTGTCTCCTTTTGGCAAATATACACTGAGTGTACAAAACATTAAGGTCACCTGCTCTTTCCATGACCTAGACTGACCAGGTGAATCCACTTTAATCAGTGTAGATAAAGGGGAGAAGACAGGTTAAAAAAATATTTTGGAGCCTTGAGACAACTGAGAGATGGATTGTGCCATTCAGAGGGTGAAGACAATAGATTTAAGTGCCTTTAAACGGGGTATGATAGTAGGTGCCAGATGCACCTGTTCATGTCAAGAACTGCAACGCTGCTGGGTTTTCACGCTCAACAGTTTCCAGTGTGTACAAAACAATAACAACACCTTCCTAATATTGAGTTGCAGCTCCCCCCACCGAATACGAAGAATCAACATGATTGTCTAGGCAATAACAAAATCCCATAATTAAAATTGCTCAAACATACAAGTATTTCACACCATTTTAAAGATAAACTTCTTGTTAATCCAACCAGTGTCCAATTTCAGATAGGCTTTACAGCGAAAGCACGACAAACAATTATGTTAGGTCACCGTCAAGTCACAGAAAAACACAACCATTTTTCCAGCCAAAGAGAGGAGTCACAAAATTCAGAAATAGAGAGAATTAATCACTAACCTTTGATGATCTTCATCAGATGACACTCATAGGGCTTCATGTTACACAATACATATATGTTTTGTTTGATAAAGTTCATATTTATATAAAAAAATCTCAGTATACATTGGCACGTTATGTTCAGTAGTTCCAAAAACATCCGGTGATTTTTTAGAGAGCAATATCAATTTACAGAAATACTCATAATAAACGTTGATCAAGATACAAGTGTTATGCATGGAATTTTAGATCCACTTCTCCTGCAACCGCTGTGTCAGATTTCAAAAAAGCATTACGGAAAACGCAAACCATGCAATAATCTGAATACAGCGCTTAGAGACAAAACAAGCCAAAAAGATATCCGCCATATTGTGTAAATATTCACTTACCTTTGATGATCTTCATCAGAATGCACTCCCTGTCACGCCCTGGCCATAGAGGCTTTTATTCTCTATTTTGGTTAGGCCAAGGTGTGACTAGGGTGGGCATTCTATTCTATGTTTTTGTATTTCTTTGTTTTTGGTAGGGTATGGTTCTCAATCAGGGACAGCTGTCTATCGTTGTCTCTGATTGGGAACCATACTTAGGTAGCTCTTGCCCACGGGTTTTGTGGGTAGTTAATTTCTGTTTAGTGTTTTTCACCTTTCAGGACTGTTTTGGTTATTCCCTTTGTTATTTTTGTATTTAGTGTTCAGTGACAATAAACAAATATGACGTACAACGCTGCATCTTGGTCCTCACCTTCTTCCACAGAAAGCCGTTACACTCCCAGGAATCCCAGTTCCACAATAAATGTTTGTTTTGTTCGATAATGTCCATCATTTAAGTCCAAATAGCTTCTTGTGTTAGCACATTTGGTAAACAAATCCAAACTCACGAAGCGAGTTCACCAGTTGCATACAAAGTCCAAAAGTTACGTTACAGTCCATAGAAACATGTCAAATGAAGTGTAGAATCAATCTTTAGGATGTTTTTATCATAAATCTTCAATAATGTTCCAACCGGAGAATTCCTTTGTCTGTAGAAATGCAATGGAAACCAGGTCGCTCTCACATGAACGAGCGGGGCAAAAAAAAGAAGCAATGGAACGCAGCTACAACACATGTGAAATGACCAGCTCGTGGCTCTCTGCCAGACACCTGACTCATTCCCCTCTCATTCGGCCCCACTTCACAGTAGAAGCATCAAACAAGGTTCTAAAGACTGTTGATATCTAGTGGAAGCCTTAGGAAGTGCAACATGATCAATATGATCAATATCCCACTGTATCTTCAATAGGGAATGATTTGAAAAACGACCAACCTCGGATTTCCCACTTCCTGGTTGGATTTTTTTCTCTGCCAAATGAGTTCTGTTATACTCACAGACATCATTCAAACAGTTTTAGAAAGTTCCGAGTGTGCATATATTAGCAACTGGGACTGAGTAGCAGGCAGTTTACTCTGGGCACCTTATTCATCCAAGCTACTCAATACTGACCCCAGCAAAACAATTCCTGACATTTAATTCTAGTAAACATTCCCTGTCTTAGGTCAGTTAGGATCACCACTTTTTTTTAAAGAATGTGAAATGTCAGAATAATAGTAGAGAGAATGATTTATTTCAGCTTTTGTTTCTTTAATCAGAAAAAAAAAACAAAATGTAAGTGTCTATTTAACTAGGCAAGTCAGTTATGAACAAATCATTATTTACATTGACGGCCTACCCCGGAGGGGTATGTGCATCATGGGACTCAGGGCCAGATGTGATGCAGCCTGGATTTGAACCAGGGACTGTAGTGGTGCCTCTTGCACTGAAATGTAGTGCCTTAGACCACTGCACAACTCAGGAGCCCAGTGTGTGTGTGTGTGCGTGTTTGTGTTTGTGTTTGTGTTTGTGTGTGTGTGTGTGTGTCCTTTGTATCTGCACCACTTAAGGGAAGGGTGAGCAGTGTGGTTAGGTTAGGATTAAAATCAAATTGTATTACTTTGTGCCTGTTCCAGTTAGTGACCACTATGCTGAACTGCCTCCAGGGCAAGATTCATGACAATAAATGCCAATCTGCCTCCCAGTCACCCCCTCCTTATCTTTACAAGGCTGCAGAACATACAAGTTAGTGATGTGGGGGTTCTCTAATAACACTCAGTCCCCAGGTGGGTAGATGACAGGTTGAATAAAGATAATCTAGTGATGTGGGGGTTCTCTAATAACCCTCAGTCCCCAGGTGGGTAGATGGCAGGTTGAATAAAGATAATCTAGGGATGTGGGGGTTCTCTCATAACCCTCAGTCCCCAGGTGGGTAGATGGCAGGTTGTATAAAGAGAAGCTAGTGATGTGGGGGTTCCCTCATAACCCTCAGTCCCCAGGTGGGTAGATGGCAGGTTGTATAAAGAGAAGCTGGTGATGTGGGGGTTCTCTCATAACCCTCAGTCCCCAGGTGGGTAGATGGCAGGTTGAATAAAGAGAAGCTAGTGATGTGGGGGTTCTCTCATAACCCTCAGTCCCCAGGTGGGTAGATGGCAGGTTGTATAAAGAGAAGCTAGTGATGTGGGGGTTCTCTCATAACCCTCAGTCCCCAGGTGGGTAGATGGCAGGTTGAATAAAGAGAAAACAATAGGTTACATAAAACAGTACATATATGTACAGTTGATATTGGAAGTGTATACATACTTTAGCCAAATACATTTAAAGTCAGTGTTTCACAATTCCTGACATTTAATTCTAGTAAACATTCCCTGTCTTAGGTCAGGTAGGATCACCACTTTATTTTAAGAATGTGAAATGTCAGAATAATAGTAGAGAAAATTATTTATTTCAGCTTTTATTTCTTTCATCACATTCCCAGTGGGTCAGAAGTTTACATAAACTCAATTAGTATTTAGTAGTATTGCCTTTAAATTGTTTAAACTTGGGACATATGTTTCGGGTAGCCTTCCACAAGCTTCCCATAATAAGTTGCATTTTGGCCCATTCCTCCTGACAGAGCTGGTGTAACTGAGTCAGGTTTGTAGGCCTCCTTGCTCGCACACACTTTTTCAGTTCTCCCCACACATTTTCTATGGAATTGAGGTCAGGGCTTTGTGATGGGCACTCCAATACTTGACTTTGTTGCCCTTAAGCCATTTTGCTTGGGGTCATTGTCTATTTGGAAGACCCATTTGCACCAACCTTTAACTTCCTGACTGATGTCTTGAGATGTTGCTTCAATATACCCACATACTTTTCTTCCTCATGAAGCCATCTATTTTGTGAAGTGCACCAGTCCCTTCTGCAGCAAAGAACCCCTACAACATGATGCTGCCACCCCCGTGCTTCATGTTTGGGATGGTGTTCTTCAGCTTGCAAGCCACCCCCTTTTTCTTCCAAACATAACAATGGTCATTATGGCAAAATAGTTATATTTTTGTTTCATCAGACCACAGGACATTTCTCCAAAATGTACGATATTTGTCCTCATGTGCAGATGAAAACCGTAGTCTGGCTTTTCTATAGTGGTTTTGGAGCAGTGGCTTCTTCCTTGCTGAGTGGCCTTTCAGGTTATGTCGATATAGGACCCGTTTTACTGCGGATATAGATACTTTTGTACCTGTTTCCTCCAGCATCTTCACAAGGTCCTTTGCTGTTGTTCTAGGATTGATTTGTACTTTTCACACCAAAGTACGTTCCTCTCTAGGAGACAGAACGCGTCTCCTTCCTGAGCAATATGACGGCTTCGCGGCTGCGTGGTCCAATGGTGTTTATACTTGGTGTTGCGTACCTTTGTTTACACTGATGGCCGTGGTTCCTTCACGCGTTTGGAAATTGCTCCCAAGGATGAACCAGACTTGTGGAGGTTTACCATTTTTTTCCTGAGGTCTTGGCTGATTTCTTTTGATTTTCCCATGATGTCAAGCAACTAGCTGACTTTGAAGGTAGGCCTTGAAATACATCCACGGGTACACCTCCAATTGACTCAAATGATGTTAATTAGCCTATCAGAAGCTTCTAAATCCATGACATAATTTTCTGGAATTTTCCCAAGCTGTTTAAAGGCACAGTCGACTAAGTGTATGTGTTACGATTTACTAGGAGTGGTGGGTGGAATCAGGCGCAGAGAGCAGGGTTCAGTAGATTGTCAAATGTATTCTCCGGCGCATCAAAACGCTCACGCCGACACACAGGTCACAATACAATATACCAAATATCCCAAACAACAGGACCAAAATAGTCCGGAGAATACATACACGAAAAAAACACCATCCAACAGAGTAACAAAAAACAAGCCCGCACAAATACCCAGTGGGCCTTAAATAGAAACAAACACTAACTCAGAACAGGTGTTATAGGTGCCCCTTATTGGTGTCACTTTCTAAATACACTTCAATCAGTGTAGATGAAGGAGAGGAGATAAATAGACTACAACCAAACACTAACTCAAAACAGGTGTACCCAATTCAACCCAATAAACAGAAACAAGCGGAAAGGGAATCGATGGCAGCTAATAGGCCGGCGACGACGACCGCCGAGCGCCGCCCGAACAGGAAGAGGCACCATCCTCGGCGAGAATCGTGACAGTATGTACACTTCTGGCCCACTGGAATTGTGATACAGTAAATTAGAAGTGAAATAATCTGTCATTAAACAATTGTTGGAAAAATGCACAAAGTAGATGTCCTAACCGACTTGCCAAAACTATAGATTGATAACATGAAATTTGTGGCGTAGTTGAAAAATGAGTTTTACTGACTCCAACCTAAGTGTATGTAAACTTCCGACTTCAACTGTATAAGCCTACTCACAATCCATACGCACATGGACTTGATGTACACCTAGAACTAAATATGTAATTTAATTATAGGTTGGCCTTTTTCTCTTATTCCAGGCTTCATCAAACAAATTGGCTTGAATATAGAATGGACAAAACAACGTTCAGGTTTTCCTCTTCGATCAGCCAAATAATGCCAGGGTTCTCCCAGGCCCTCCCACCTAGTGGGCTGTCTGGAATAGAAACACCTGTATATATAGTAATGCCAGGGTTCTCCCAGGCCCTCCCACCTAGTGGGCTGTCTGGAATAGAAACACCTGTATATAGAATAATGCCAGGGTTCTCCCAGGCCCTCCCACCTAGTGGGCTGTCTGGAATAGAAACACCTGTATATAGAATAATGCCAGGGTTCTCCCAGGCCCTCCCACCTAGTGGGCTGTCTGGAATAGAAACACCTGTTTATATACTAATGCCAGGGTTCTCCCAAGCCCTCCCACCTAGTGGGCTGTCTGGAATAGAAACACCTGTATATAGAATAATGCCAGGGTTCTCCCAGGCCATCCCACCTAGTGGGCTGTCTGGAAAAGAAACACCTGTATATAGAATAATGCCAGGGTTCTCCCAGGCCCTCCCACCTAGTGGGCTGTCTGGAATAGAAACGCCTGTATACCGTCTTTTAAAGGCCAATAGAGTATTGAGTGAATTTCATTCTCTACCTCTTCTTGGTCACGGTAGTTACAAAGTCTCTCCTCTACTATTCTAATACTGTTGACACATGTAGGGGCAATATCCCTGTTCTTACCTGTGTACATAGTGATCTCTAACAGCGGCCTGTTGACACACTGAGGGGCAATATCCCTGTTCTTACCTGTGTACATAGTGATCTCTAATAGCGGCCTGTTGACACACTGAGGGGCAATATCCCTGTTCTTACCTGTGTACATAGTGATCTCTAATAGCGGCCTGTTGACACACTGAGGGGCAATATCCCTGTCCTTACCTGTGTACATAGTGATCTCTAATAGCGGCCTGTTGACACACTGAGGGGCAATATCCCTGTTCTTACCTGTGTACATAGTGATCTCTAATAGCGGCCTGTTGACACACTGAGGGGCAATATCCCTGTCCTTACCTGTGTACATAGTGATCTCTAATAGCTGCCTGTTGACACACTGAGGGGCAATATCCCTGTTCTTACCTGTGTACATAGTGATCTCTAATAGCGGCCTGTTGACACACTGAGGGGCAATATCCCTGTTCTTACCTGTGTACATAGTGATCTCTAATAGCGGCCTGTTGACACACTGAGGGGCAATATCCCTGTTCTTACCTGTGTACATAGTGATCTCTAATAGCGGCCTGTTGACACACTGAGGGGCAATATCCCTGTCCTTACCTGTGTACATAGTGATCTCTAATAGCGGCCTGTTGACACACTGAGGGGCAATATCCCTGTCCTTACCTGTGTACATAGTGATCTCTAATAGCGGCCTGTTGACACACTGAGGGGCAATATCCCTGTCCTTACCTGTGTACATAGTGATCTCTAATAGCGGCCTGTTGACACACTGAGGGGCAATATCCCTGTCCTTACCTGTGTACATAGTGATCTCTAATAGCGGCCTGTTGACACACTGAGGGGCAATATCCCTGTCCTTACCTGTGTACATAGTGATCTCTAATAGCGGCCTGTTGACACACTGAGGGGCAATATCCCTGTTCTTACCTGTGTACATAGTGATCTCTAATAGCGGCCTGTTGACACACTGAGGGGCAATATCCCTGTTCTTACCTGTGTACATAGTGATCTCTAATAGCGGCCTGTTGACACACTGAGGGGCAATATCCCTGTTCTTACCTGTGTACATAGTGATCTCTAATAGCGGCCTGTTGACACACTGAGGGGCAATATCCCTGTCCTTACCTGTGTACATAGTGATCTCTAATAGCGGCCTGTTGACACACTGAGGGCCAATATCCCTGTCCTTACCTGTGTACATAGTGATCTCTAATAGCGGCCTGTTGACACACTGAGGGGCAATATCCCTGTCCTTACCTGTGTACATAGTGATCTCTAATAGCGGCCTGTTGACACACTGAGGGCCAATATCCCTGTCCTTACCTGTATACATAGTGATCTCTAATAGCGGCCTGTTGACACACTGAGGGGCAATATCCCTGTCCTTACCTGTATACATAGTGATCTCTAATAGAGTCAACATGGGCCAGCATCCCTGTGGAACGCTTCAACACCTTGTAGAGTCAACATGGGCCAGCATCCCTGTGAACCCTTTCAACACCTTGTGGAGTCAACATGGGCCAGCATCCCTGTGGAACCCTTTCAACACCTTGTAGAGTCAACATGGGCCAGCATCCCTGTGGAACGCTTTCAACACCTTGTAGAGTCAACATGGGCCAGCATCCCTGTGGAACCCTTTCAACACCTTGTAGAGTCAACATGGGCTAGCATCCCTGTGGAACCCTTTCAACACCTTGTAGAGTCTACATGGGCCAGCATCCCTGTGGAACCCTTTCAACACCTTGTAGAGTCTACATGGGCCAGCATCCCTGTGGAACACTTTCAACACCTTGTAGAGTCCATCCCCCAACGAATTGAGACTGTTCTGAGTGCAAAAGGGGGGGGGCGGGGCAACTCAATATTAGGAAGGCGTTGTTTTTTGTACACTCAGTAGAAACATAATTAGTATAATACAGTCAGGAAGACAGAGAGGTGATCTAGTTAATACAGTCAGGAAGACAGAGTGGTGATCTAGTTACTACAGTCAGGAAGACAGAGAGGTGATCTAGTTACTACAGTCAGGAAGACAGAGAGGTGATCTAGTTAATACAGTCAGGAAGACAGAGAGGTGATCTAGTTACTACAGTCAGGAAGACAGAGAGGGGATCTAGTTACTACAGTCAGGAAGACAGAGAGGTGATCTAGTTACTACAGTCAGGAAGACAGAGAGGTGATCTAGTTACTACAGTCAGGAAGACAGAGAGGTGATCTAGTTACTACAGTCAGGAAGACAGAGAGGGGATCTAGTTACTACAGTCAGGAAGACAGAGGGGTGATCTAGTTACTCAGTCAGGAAGACAGAGAGGTGATCTAGTTACTACAGTCAGGAAGACAGAGAGGGGTGTTCTAGTTAAAACAGTCAGGAAGACAGAGGGGTGATCTAGTTACTCAGTCAGGAAGACAGAGGGGTGATCTAGTTAATACTATACTATAAGCTATATGTTGTGGTAGAGCCTGGCAGACCCACTGGCTCCCGAATGAACTGGGGTCCCAGCTGTATGTTGTGGTAGAGCCTGGCAGACCCACTGGCTCCCTAATGAACTGGGGTCCCAGCTATATGTTGTGGTAGAGCCTGGCAGACCCACTGGCTCCCTAATGAACTGGGGTCCCAGCTGTATGTTGTGGTAGAGCCTAGCAGACCCACTGGCTCCCTAATGAACTGGGGTCCCAGCTATATGTTGTGGTAGAGCCTGGCAGACCCACTGGCTCCCTAATGAACTGGGGTCCCAGCTATATGTTGTGGTAGAGCCTGGCAGACCCACTGGCTCCCTAATGAACTGGGGTCCCAGCTGTATGTTGTGGTAGAGCCTGGCAGACCCACTGGCTCCCTAATGAACTGGGGTCCCAGCTGTATGTTGTGGTAGAGCCTGGCAGACCCACTGGCTCCCTAATGAACTGGGGTCCCAGCTATATGTTGTGGTAGAGCCTGGCAGACCCACTGGCTCCCTAATGAACTGGGGTCCCAGCTGTATGTCGTGGTAGAGCCTGGCAGACCCACTGGCTCCCTAATGAACTGGGGTCCCAGCTGTATGTTGTGGTAGAGCCTGGCAGACCCACTGGCTCCCTAATGAACTGGGGTCCCAGCTGTATGTCGTGGTAGAGCCTGGCAGACCCACTGGCTCCCTAATGAACTGGGGTCCCAGCTGTATGTTGTGGTAGAGCCTGGCAGACCCACTGGCTCCCTAATGAACTGGGGTCCCAGCTGTATGTTGTGGTAGAGCCTAGCAGACCCACTGGCTCCCTAATGAACTGGGGTCCCAGCTGTATGTTGTGGTAGAGCCTGGCAGACCCACTGGCTCCCTAATGAACTGGGGTCCCAGCTGTATGTCGTGGTAGAGCCTGGCAGACCCACTGGCTCCCTAATGAACTGGGGTCCCAGCTGTATATTCGTGGTAGAGCCTGGCAGACCCACTGGAGGGCGCTGTCTGCCTGTGGAGGCTGCATGGAGAACCAAAAGGAGGAGGAGGAGGAGGAGGAGGAGGAGGAAGAGAACTCATCATCTAATGTTTTTTTCATCTAGTAATCTTTTCTTTGTACATGACGCTGGGTTACTTGTGGTTTGTGGGTAGAGCAGGACAGATCCCAGGTGAGCAAGAGGGAATGTGTGGAGAGTAACGTTGTTGTCTGCTGATGTGTGTGTAATTCCAGTGTTAGAGGAGGAGGGTATTTTTCCTCTTTGTCCATACACCGTCACATCCCCCCACCCCCCACCCCAACTTGCTCAACTTCTACATTTTTCATTACGAGATGAACAGGTGAGCAGTATGTGTCTGTGAAATGAGAGCATGAATGGTGTGAGGAACTTTAAAGGTTAAAGTGCACATTTACACAATGTCAGTACAGGCTAACACTGCATCTGTAGCAGCTGGTAGAGCTCTGAGGCAACACACCAACCCTCTCACCACACTGTCAAGTCTCTTAGAGTAGTATGCAACGGGCCAGTACAGGCTAACACTGCATCTGTAGCAGCTGGTACAGCTCTGAGGCAACACACCAACCCTCTCACCACACTGTCAAGTCTCTTAGAGTAGTATGCAACGAGCCGCTGCTTCCCAATGTCATCCTGTATGAGGACAGATTCCATTTTGTTCTTGGGCACACAACAATGCAATCTCCATAGACAAACCTTTGCAGTAGAATGGCCTTACTGAAGACCTCAGTGACTTTCAACTTGGCACCATCATAGTAGACCATGCTTTCCAGCAAGTCAGTTTGTGGAGTTTCTGCCCTGTTAGAGCTGTCCCGGTCAACTGTAAGTGCTGTTCTTGTGAAGTGGAAACGTCTAGGAGCAACAACGGGTCAATCGTGAAGTGGGAGGCCACACAGGCTCACAGAACGGGTCAGTCGTGAAGTGGGAGGCCACACAGGCTCACAGAACGGGTCAGTCGTGAAGTGATAGGCCACACAGGCTCACAGAACAGGTCAGTCGTGAAGTGGGAGGCCACACAAGCTCACAGAACGGGTCAGTCGTGAAGTGGGAGGCCACACAGGCTCACAGAACGGGTCAGTCAGTGATAGGCCACACAGGCTCACAGAACGGGTCAGTCGTGAAGTGGGAGGCCACACAGGCTCACAGAACAGGTCAGTCGTGAAGTGGGAGGCCACACAGACTCACAGAACAGGTCAGTCGTGAAGTGGGAGGCCATACAGGCTCACAGAATGGGTCAGTCGTGAAGTGGGAGGCCACACAGGCTCACAGAACAGGTCAGTCAGTGATAGGCCACACAGGCTCACAGAACAGGTCAGTCGAGAAGTGGGAGGCCACACAGGCTCACAGAACAGGTCAGTCGTGAAGGGGGAGGCCACACAGACTCACAGAACAGGTCAGTCGTGAAGTGATAGGCCACACAGACTAACAGAACGGGTCAGTCGTGAAGTGATAGGCCACACAGACTCACAGAACGGGTCAGTCGTGAAGTGGGAGGCCACACAGGCTCACAGAACAGGTCAGTCGTGAAGTGGGAGGCCACACAGGCTCACAGAACAGGTCAGTCGTGAAGTGGGAGGCCACACAGGTTTACAGAACAGGTCAGTCGTGAAGTGGGAGGCCACACAGGCTCACAGAACGGGTCAGTCGTGAAGTGGGAGGCCACACAGGCTCACAGAACAGGTCAGTCAGTGATAGGTCACACAGGCTCACAGAACAGGTCAGTCGTGAAGTGGGAGGCCACACAGGCTCACAGAACGGGTCAGTTGTGAAGTGGGAGGCCACACAGGCTCACAGAACAGGTCAGTCGTGAAGTGGGAGGCCACACAGGCTCACAGAACGGGTCAGTCGTGAAGTGGGAGGCCACACAGGCTCACAGAACGGGTCAGTCGTGAAGTGGGAGGCCACACAGGCTCACAGAACGGGTCAGTCGTGAAGTGGGAGGCCACACAGGCTCACAGAACGGGTCAGTCGTGAAGTGGGAGGCCACACAGGCTCACAGAACGGGTCAGTCGTGAAGTGGGAGGCCACACAAGCTCACAGAACGGGTCAGTCGTGAAGTGGGAGGCCACACAGGCTCACAGAACGGGTCAGTCGTGAAGTGGGAGGCCACACAGGCTCACAGAACGGGTCAGTCGTGAAGTGGGAGGCCACACAGGCTCACAGAACAGGTCAGTCGTGAAGTGATGGGCCACACAGGCTCACAGAATGGGCCAGTCGTGAAGTGGGAGGCCACACAGGCTCACAGAACGGGTCAGTCGTGAAGTGGGAGGCCACACATGCTCACAGAACAGGTCAGTCGTGAAGTGATAGGCCGCACAGGCTCACAGAACAGGTCAGTCGTGAAGTGATAGCCCACACAGGCTCACAGAACAGGTCAGTCGTGAAGTGGGAGGCCACACAGGCTCACAGAACGGGTCAGTCGTGAAGTGGGAGGCCACACAGGCTCACAGAACAGGTCAGTCGTGAAGTGATAGGCCGCACAGGCTCACAGAACAGGTCAGTCGTGAAGTGGGAGGCCACACAGGCTCACAGAACAGGTCAGTCGTGAAGTGATAGGCCGCACAGGCTGACAGAACAGGTCAGTCGTGAAGTGATAGGCCACACAGGCTCACAGAACTGGTCAGTCGTGAAGTGGGAGGCCACACAGGCTCACAGAACGGGTCAGTCGTGAAGTGGGAGGCCACACAGGCTCACAGAACGGGTCAGTCGTGAAGTGATAGGCTACACAAGATCACAGAACGGGTCAGTCGTGAAGTGATAGGCCACACAAGATCACAGAACAGGTCAGTCGTGAAGTGATAGGCCGCACAGGCTCACAGAACAGGTCAGTCGTGAAGTGATAGGCCACACAGGCTCACAGAACTGGTCAGTCGTGAAGTGGGAGGCCACACAGGCTCACAGAACGGGTCAGTCGTGAAGTGGGAGGCCACACAGGCTCACAGAACGGGTCAGTCGTGAAGTGATAGGCTACACAAGATCACAGAACGGGTCAGTCGTGAAGTGATAGGCCACACAAGATCACAGAACAGGTCAGTCGTGAAGTGGGAGGCCACACAGGCTCACAGAACTGGTCAGTCGTGAAGTGGGAGGCCACACAGGCTCACAGAACGGGTCAGTCGTGAAGTGGGAGGCCACACAGGCTCACAGAACGGGTCAGTCGTGAAGTGATAGGCTACACAAGATCACAGAA
This sequence comes from Oncorhynchus clarkii lewisi, assembly GCF_045791955.1. Lineage (NCBI taxonomy): Eukaryota > Metazoa > Chordata > Actinopteri > Salmoniformes > Salmonidae > Oncorhynchus > Oncorhynchus clarkii. Next base: position 213,985 of record NW_027261136.1, on the reverse strand, counting down.
CGGGTCAGTCGTGAAGTGATAGGCCACACAAGATCACAGAACGCGTCAGTCGTGAAGTGGGAGGCCACACAGGCTCACAGATCGGTCAGTCGTGAAGTGGGAGGCCACACAGGCTCACAGAACGGGTCAGTCGTGAAGTGGGAGGCCACACAGGCTCACAGAACAGGTCAGTCGTGAAGTGGGAGGCAACACAGGCTCACAGAACGGGTCAGTCGTGAAGTGGGAGGCCACACAGGCTCACAGAACGGGTCAGTCGTGAAGTGGGAGGCCACACAGGCTCACAGAACGGGTCAGTCGTGAAGTGGGAGGCCACACAGGCTCACAGAACGGGTCAGTCGTGAAGTGGGAGGCCACACAGGCTCACAGAACGGGTCAGTCGTGAAGTGGGAGGCCACACAGGCTCACAGAACGGGTCAGTCGTGAAGTGGGAGGCCACACAGGCTCACAGAACGGGTCAGTCGTGAAGTGGGAGGCCACACAGGCTCACAGAACGGGGCCGCTAAGTGCTGAAGTGTGTAGCGCGTAAAATTCCAGCACAGACCAAAGCATATCAAGGATGAGGAAAGTTTCTTTATAGAGTAATGGTCTGAGATCCATCCCAACGTTTTCTTACAATCTCATAAAACATTACAGAAAAAGGCTGAGTGCCCTTTCCTCACAAGGAGAGGGAGCACAAAGTATTGAAGACAAGGGTGTCAATAATATTGTTTTTATTATTTGTTCAACAAAGTATTTTTCTCAGAGCAGTTGTATTAGTATGAGATAATATTCTTTCCAATGTGTTGGAGCCTCCAGTAGAGGAGCTCAGTATTTGTAAGACGTAAGATTTTGTTGGGCGTCTTTGTCAAGGGTGACAATCCAATGTTACTGTAAGTCTCCACATTTAGCATGTGTTGCATTTCAAATCATCTCCAAAATACTTTTAAACCAATTCATTGAGTAACACATTCTATTCAAGAGACGTGCTGTCACACTGTTGTTAATTAACTATGCTAACAGTATCTTCTCGTGTTGTTGCAGGTTACTCTGTATATCGGGGAGAATGCCCAAGGGACTTGTCTGACGGGGGTCCCAGAGCTGTGTACTGAACCAAAGTACTCTCACACTGCCCAACACTGTGGTACCACCCTTAGCCACCCTGTTCCAATGTGTGTAGGTACCAAGTTTTGCTTGTGTGTGAGTGTGTGTGTCCAGTGTGTGTGTGTCCAGTGTGTGTGTGTGTCCAGTGTGTTTGTGTCCAGTGTGTGTGAGTCCAGTGCGTGTGTGTGAGGGCAGTGTGTGTGTGTGTCCAGTGTGTGTTTGTGTCTAGTGTGTGTGAGTCCAGTGCGTGTGTGTGTGTGTGTAGTGCGTGTGTGTGCAGTGTGTGCGTGTCAGTGTGTCTGAGTCCAGCGTGTGTGTGAGTCCAGTGTGTGTGTTTGTGTGTATCCAGTGTGTGTGTTTGTGTGTATCCAGTGTGTGTATTTGTGTGTATCCAGTGTGTGTGTGTGGCGCCATTGTTCTTATTTTCCTCAATTAAGTTGGAAAAATAGGATGATTGAGCAGCAGTGAGGGCTCTTCGATACTGAAGAGTATCTTTGATACTGATCCAAGCAAGTCGGAAGACTTGTTGTCCTGAGTCTGCACAACTCTCCCAGGACCTAGGATCAAGAGAGACGCTCATGTGTTTTAGTACTATATCTCTTGACACAATGATGAAAATAATCATGGCCTCTAAACCTTCAAGCTGCATACTGGACCCTATTCCAACTAAACTACTGAAAGAGCTGCTTCCTGTGCTTGGCCCTCCTATGTTGAACATAATAAACGGCTCTCTATCCACCGGATGTGTACCAGTGTGTGTCCAGTGTGTGTGTGTCAGGTTATTATTTACAGGGACACTGAGGATTCATACTGAACCCAAAACCCTGGATAGAGGGGCTCAGTGAATGTACAGGTGAATGTGTTCAGGTGGGTCAGTGTGTCCGAGGAGGCTCTATAGAAGGACAAAGTGCCAGCTGGCCAGTCCAGATACACTCCTACTCTGTGGGAGCTGGTGGAGGAGACGTCTATGGTAGTGAGAATATTATTGTGTCTGGCTCTGTAACTGTTGTCAGAGCAGGTCAGACTCCAGGACTTGTCATTGTATCCAAGACCACAGTCATCACCCCTTCCTCTCCTGCTGATTCCTTTATATGTCACTCCTATATCAGCCCTCCCACTCCTCTCTACCTCCCAGTAACAGCGCCCAGTCAGACCCTCTTTAAATAGCACCTGTCTACAGTCCTCAAATCTCTCTGGGTGATCAGGATACGGCTGCTCCTCTCTCCTACATGTCACCTTCCTGTTCTCCTCAGACAGAGAGAGGTGTCTGTTTACTGTGTTTAGGTCCAGTGTGAGATCACAGACATCTGATGGATGAAACCAGACAAAATATTAGAAATCATCATCATTCACATTAGAATGTTATACTCACTTTTCACTAATTAATTTAATGTTGATGTTTCTAGGTATCAAAAGGAGAAGTTAAGGTAACTTGAGACTTGTTGAATGATCATATGTTATACTGTATGGTAATATAAAACACACTTATTCACATTAATTACACACACACACACACACACACACACACACGCGCACACACACACACACACACACACACACACATTGTCAAAGCAACTCTTTGTAAACTTTAATGTCCCTGATTTCTACTTCTGTAGAACTACAGCTGATATTTAATATGACCAAGTAAGTAATGATGGTGGTCTTTGACTTTGACTTAACTTGAATTAAGACTTATTCTTAGTCATATTCTTCACAGCAGTCAACACTCACATTTTCTAAGCCCAGGTTTCATTCTGTTCTCTCCACCATGTTCCACACTGTAGCGGTAAGCAGAAGAACAGACAGTCATTGAGGGATACACCTGAACTCACTCACTCACACACACACACACACACACACACACACACACACACACACTGGACACACTGGACACATAGCGTATAACTTTAAGCGAATGTTAGTCTGTGTGTGTGTGTCCAATGTGTGTGTGTGTGTGTGTGTGTCATTGAGAGATTGTCACTGATCACACACACACAAACAGTCATCATATAACTTTGTCCAAGTGGTGGTAAGAATGTTTGTCTTAACTAGCCTGATAAGTCAAACATGTCTGATATGAACATTGACATAAACCCTCTACATACTTGAGTTTCTCCAGTCTGCAGTGTGGATCCTCCAGTCCAGCAGAGAGCAGTCTGACTCCTGTGTCTCCTGGGTGATTGTAGCTCAGGTCCAGCTCTCTCAGGTGTGAGGGGTTTGACCTCAGAGCTGAGACCAGAGAAGCACAGCCTTCCTCTGTGACTAAACAGCCTGACAGCCTGCAAAGAATCATATTAAAATCACACTGTTATTCTTTGGTGGTGAAAATAGTGGCAGTATATTTTTCAATATTTTCAGATATGTCAGTGTCCTGAAACCTGCCATATCTATTCATAAGTTAATGTATCATTATTAGAAATGACAAATTATTAAATTATTATTTGTCGAGAGAAACATGTATAGTACAAATATTATAGTAGACTGACCAGACCAGTTTAAAAAGCAGTATCAGTCAGAAAACAGACAGAGAGGAATCAGATTTATATTGTATTGAGTAGACAGTCCACACCATATCTATTTAGACAGTGAGGAATCAGATTTAGATTGTATTGAGTAGACAGTCCACACCATATCTATTTAGACAGTGAGGTATCAGATTTAGATTGTATTGAGTATACAGTCCACACAGTGAAGCTAACTTTTCAAATGTGGCTCTGTACTCCAACAGTTTGGATTTGAGATCAAATGTTTCATATGAGGTGACAGATATTTTAATACATATCTGTTTCACCATTTTGTTTCCAGTTTGTTTTATTTTTTTAGTACCTGAATGGTGGAATAATTTTCTGTCTAAGTGAATAGACAACATGTTTCTAAACACGACGATCCTGACAATGCACCATTACCAGTAACAGAGGCTACAACAAAACATGCTAACCTCTCACCATTACCAATAACAGAGACTACAACAAAACATACTAACCTCTCACCATTACCAATAACAGAGACTACAACAAAACATGCTAACCTCTCACCATTACCAATAACAGAGGATACAACAAAACATGCTAACCTCTCACCATTACCAATAACAGAGGCTTCAACAAAACATGCTAACCTCTCACCATTACCAATAACAGAGGATACAGCAAAACATGCTAACCTCTCACCATTACCAATAACAGAGACTACAACAAAACATGCTAACCTCTCACCATTACCAATAACAGAGACTACAACAAAACATGCTAACCTCTCACCATTACCAATAACAGAGACTACAACAAAACATGCTAACCTCTCACCATTACCAATAACAGAGGCTACAACAAAACATACTAACCTCTCACCATTAACCTCAAATAAAAGGTGACATTCTGTTCTGTCGCCTAATATGAACCATTCTATCTCAAATCCAAAATGCTGGAGCACCAAATGTAAAACTGTAATCTTCACTGTCCAAACACAGATGGTGTGGACTATGTGTGTCTGGTAAACACATGTGGATCTGGTGAACAGTTATCACTTGTTGACCAAATACAGGAATACTGACCTCAGAGTCTCCAGTTTACAGTGGGGATTCCCCAGTCCATCAGAGAGCAGCTTCACTCCTGAATCCTTCAGGTCATTGTTACTCAGATCCAGCTCTCTCAGGTGTGAGGGGTTTGACCTCAGAACTGAGACCAGAGAAGCACAGCCTTCCTCTGTGACTCCACAGCCTGACAGCCTGACAAAGAGATCATCATGATTTCACAAACACACTGTTAATTTAACGATTAGTGTAGAAGGACAATGGCAGATGCATTTGGTTTATTCTCTCAAACAACATATAGATTCATCTTCCGTCTCCTAGAATTGTATGGTCATATTGTTATACTAATGTGAACATCAATGCATTTATTCAATATTATATTAAATACATATTATTATACTTTTTTTCTCTAAACTGAATATTTATTCTAGCTGATTAGTTGTCATTTTATTTACTCACAGAACAACTCTGGAGGCTTTGACCACTGGCAGCAGCCTCAGAAGACCTTCCTCTGATCTGGAGTATTTCTTCAGGTCAAGCACATCCAGCTCCTTTTCTGAAGTCAGCAACACAAAGACCAGAGCTGACCACTGTGCAGGTGACAGGTTGGGTTTTGAGAGACTTCCTGATCTCAGGAATCTTTGGATCCCCTCGACTAGAGAATGGTCATTCAGTTCATTCAGACAGTGGAACAGATTGATGCACCTCTCTGGAGAGGGATTCTCCCTGATCTTCTCCTTGATGTACTTGACTGTTTCTTCATGGCTCTGTGAGCTGCTTCTTGTCTTTGTCAGTAGACCTCGTAAGTGCTTCTGATTGGACTCCAGTGAGAGGCCCAGAAGGAAGCGGAGGAAAAGGTCCAGGTTTCCTGTCTCACTTTGTAAGGCTTTATCCACAGCACTCTTGTAGAAAGTAACTTCAGACTTGTCGTTTGTTTGCAGTTTGTCCATTAGATTCTGATTGTTGTTGATGAATGAGAGGAACACATATACAGCAGCCAGAAACTCCTGAATGCTCAGATGAACAAAGCAGTACACCTTGTCCTGGTACAGCACACATTCCTCTTTAAAGAGCTGTGTGCACAATCCTGAGTACACCGAGGCTTCATTGACATCAATGCCAGCCTCTTTCAGGTCTTCTTCATAGAAAATCAGATTGCCATTCACAAGCTGTTGAAAAGCCAGTTTTCCCAGTGACAGAATGCTCTCTTTATTCCAGTGTGGACCTGTCTCTTCTTTCCCAAGATACTTTTCATTCTTCTGTTTGGTATGAAACACCACAAGGTGTGTGTACATCTCAGTCAGAGTCTTGGGCATCTCTTCTCTCTTATGTTTCAGCATGTGTTCAAGGATTGTTGCAGAAATCCAACAGAAGACTGGAATGTGGCACATGATGTGGAGGCTCCTTGATGTCTTTATGTGTGAGATGATTCTGCTGGCCAGGTCCTCATCACTGAATCTCTTCCTGAAGAACTCCTCCTTCTGTGGGTCATTGAACCCTCGTACCTCTGTCACCTGGTCAACACACCCTGAAGGGATCTTATTGGCTGCTGCAGGTCGGGTAGTTATCCAGAGGAGAGCAGAGGGAAGCAGATTTCCCCTGATGAGATTTGTCAGCAGAACATCCACTGAGGTTGACTCTGTGACGTCACAACAGATCTTGTTCTTCGGGAAGTCTAGGGGCAGTCGGCACTCATCCAGACCATCAAAGATGAACAGAACTTTGTACTTGTTGTAGATAGAGATTCCTGATTGTTTGGTTTCCATTGAGAAGTGATTAAGAAGTTCAATGAAAGTGTGTTTGTCCTCTTTCATCAAATTCAGCTCCCTAAAAGGGAATGAAAATACAAATTGGACATCCTGATTTGTTTTTCCTTCAGCCCAGTCCAGAATGAACTTCTGCACAGAGACTGTTTTTCCAATGCCAGCGACTCCCTTTGTCAGCACAGTTCTGATAGGTTTGTCTTGTCCAGTTAAGGGTTTGAAGATGTCGTTACATTTGATTGCAGTCTCTGGTCTTGCTTGTTTCCTGGTTGTTGTCTCAATCTGTCTCAACTCATGTTCATTATTGACCTCTCCTGTTCCACCCTCTGTGATGTAGAGCTCTGTGTAGATCTTATTGAGAAGTGTTGGGTTTCCTTGTTTAGCGATCCCCTCAAATACACATTGAAACTTCTTCTTTAGATTAGATTTGAGTTCACGTTGGCAAATCACAGCAAGCTCATCTGAATCTAAAAAATAACACAGAGGATATTAATACTACGTCTATTTTAATGCCTACAGTATTGTAGGACTGTTATAAAGTTTGAAATTATAATAATTTATTCTCTTAACTGACTGTATAAATGTGTAAATGTTTTCATAATGCATTACAGACTGGTGTGACTGATTATATTATTATTGGTATTATTGATGGTATTATTAATGTTGTCTCTCTCTCTAAATTAATCACCACAACACATCCCTGCTGCTACTTGATGAGGTCACTAGGTGTTGTGTTAAGGCTGCTACAATATCATTGAGTTACACAGCTACTTTAGCTGTACTTTAGCTACAGCTTTTAAATGTTATAAAACAGCATTCAACATGAGGCAGACAGCTCTTACTTTTCTCCAGTGTGTCAGCAAGCTCCTTCAAGTTCATTTTCCTCAGGATGTGCAGTGTGATCTTCAGAGCCCCCTCTCTGGCACTGCTCTCCTGCTTCTCATCTTCAGCGTCCAACACTTCCTTATCCTGCTTCTGACTCTCAAAGCCTTCTGGGAGTTCTGGACTAAGAATCCTCTTGAACGTCTTCAGTTCGTTCTTCACAAATGTCATAATTTTCTCTTCAAGCAACTGAAATAAATCAAGTAAATAACTTAAGCAAGAGACAAAATGCTTTCTCATTAACACATTAATGAATGATTGACAGATCAACTTTACTTGAGGTAAACAAAAACAAATGTACATAACAGGACCACATACACTGAATATGGAGGCCAGGTCTGTTTGATGACTCTGGGAAGACTGACCACTGAGAATCTCTGACTCTGATCTCTCCTGTTGGTTTCTGTGGACAAAACATGAGATTACATCACCTCATCTAGGGAGTACACACACACACACACACAGATGCACACACACACCGGGAGGGAATGTTGTGTTTGTTTAATATTGTTTTAGGACTATGAAAATGGACAAAAGGATGAGAACATGTTGAAAATGAATGAAAACAACATCAATAAATGGGAAAATGGGAGAGGAGAAATGACTAGAGACAGTGTTGTTTAACTCACTGACCATGACCCATGAGTTCTTCTTACCTTTGTTCAGTAGAAAAGTCTCCCTCTCTAAAGGATATAGGTTGACCCATAGACTGGTCACTCTTCATGGACACACAGTTGGGTACAGGGGAGGCTGGTCTCTTCTGCTTGATTGGGCTTCAACACAACAGAGACAAACATTACATCTCATCTACTCTGAGCTCAGATGAGGAAACAGAAGAAGATTTTTATTCATAACGCTATATATCCATTTTCAGAAATGTTGGTAAATGATTAAACCACTACTTTATAAAGGTTTCTAATGTTTCCACTTAACAATGTCAGACTTGATTTGCCCTGAAGAAAAATGGATCAGCCCCTACAAAACATGTCCCTTAATTATAATCCACATAAAAATGCACATTTGCTGTTATTTTCCTGCTGTGAGAAACTGGGTCAAATTAACATGGCATCTGTAAGTGCATTCATCTTTAGATATCTAGGATATCTAGATATCTCAGCTAAACAATGGATATATAGATATCTAGGTGAGACAACCACATATCACAGTCAAATATACAGGATACCAACATTCCTGTTAAATAATGGATATATAGATATCTAGGTGAGACAACCACATATCACAGTCAAATATACAGGATACCAACATTCCAGCTAAACAATGGATATATAGATATCTAGGTGAGACAACCACATATCACAGTCAGATATACAGGATACCAACATTCCTGATAAACAATGGATATATAGATATCTAGGTGAGACAACCACATATCACAGTCTAATATACAGGATACCAACATTCCATTACAATGGATATATAGATATCTAGGTGAGACAACCACATATCACAGTCTAATATACAGGATACCAACATTCCATTCCTGATAAACAATGGATATAAAGCATTTATAGCATTTAGCAAAAAAACACATTTTCATATACAGTATATAACAGTATATAACAGTATATAACAGTATATAACAGTATATAACAGTCCTATAGTATATAACAGTATATAACAGTGTATAACAGTATATAACAGTATATAACAGTATATAATATGTTCCCATAAGCAATCATTTCAATAGTAAAGAATATTGTCAGCTCACCTCTTAGTTTTGGTGTCATGTTCCCCAGAGAGACTCGTTTTAGAGGCAGGGCCCTCCTCCTCTCTCTCCCCAGAGAGATTGGATGTCAATTGTTCTCTTTTATTCATTATATCTTAGAAAGAAAACAATTAACTAACAGTCACATCCAAACAGTCAGGTGATTCAATGCAATTACTTTTTCTAAAAAAAAATTAAAAGCTTATTTGAACAAGGCAGTAAAGAACAAATTCTTATTTACAATGACGGCCGACCACTGCCAAACCCTAACCCGGACGACACTGGGCCAATAGGACTCCCAATCACGGCCAGTTGTGATACAGCCTGGAATCAAACCAGGGTCTGTAGTGATGCCTCTAGCACCAAGATGCAGTGCCGTAGACCCTTGTGATACAGCCTGGAATCGAACCAGGGTCTGTAGTGATGCCTCTAGCACCATGATGCAGTGCCTTAGACTGCTGTGATACAGCCTGGAATTGAACCAGGGTCTGTAGTGATGCCTCTAGCACCATGATGCAGTGCCTTAGACCGCTGTGATACAGCCTGGAATTGAACCAGGGTCTGTAGTGATGCCTCTAGCACCAAGATGCAGTGCCTTAGACTGCTGTGATACAGCCTGGAATTGAACCAGGGTCTGTAGTGATGCCTCTAGCACCAAGATGCAGTGCCTTAGACCGCTGTGATACAGCCTGGAATCAGTGGGTAGTGATCACTATCCTGTCCTGTGAACTGTAGGGTTGAGGGAGGATGAATCTACAGTGGGTAGTGATCACTATCCTGTCCTGTGAACTGTAGGGTTGAGGGAGGAGGAATCTACAGTGGGTAGTGATCACTATCCTGTCCTGTGAACTGTAGGGTTGAGGGAGGATGAATCTACAGTGGGTAGTGATCACTATCCTGTCCTGTGAACTGCAGGGTTGAGGGAGGATGAATCTACAGTGGGTAGTGATCACTATCCTGTCCTGTGAACTGCAGGGTTGAGGGAGGATGAATCTACAGTGGGTAGTGATCACTATCCTGTCCTGTGAACTGTAGGGTTGAGGGAGGATGAATCTACAGTGGGTAGTGATCACTATCCTGTCCTGTGAACTGTAGGGTTGAGGGAGGAGGAATCTACAGTGGGTAGTGATCACTATCCTGTCCTGTGAACTGTAGGGTTGAGGGAGGAGGAATCTACAGTGGGTAGTGATCACTATCCTGTCCTGTGAACTGTAGGGTTGAGGGAGGATGAATCTACAGTGGGTAGTGATCACTATCCTGTCCTGTGAACTGTAGGGTTGAGGGAGGATGAATCTACAGTGGGTAGTGATCACTATCCTGTCCTGTGAACTGTAGGGTTGAGGGAGGAGGAATCTACAGTGGGTAGTGATCACTATCCTGTCCTGTGAACTGTAGGGTTGAGGGAGGAGGAATCTACAGTGGGTAGTGATCACTATCCTGTCCTGTGAACTGTAGGGTTGAGGGAGGATGAATCTACAGTGGGTAGTGATCACTATCCTGTCCTGTGAACTGTAGGGTTGAGGGAGGATGAATCTACAGTGGGTAGTGATCACTATCCTGTCCTGTGAACTGTAGGGTTGAGGGAGGATGAATCTACAGTGGGTAGTAATTACCATAACAGGGTAGGAGGATCATTAGGACAGCTAAGAGGAAGTACTGGCTCTGGTTCTGACATAACAGGGTAGGAGGATCATTAGGACAGCTAGGAGGAAGTACTGGCTCTGGTTCTGACACAACAGGGTGGGAGGATCATTAGGACAGCTAAGAGGAAGTACTGGCTCTGGTTCTGACACAACAGGGTAGGAGGATCATCAGGACAGCTAAGAGGAAGTACTGGCTCTGCTTCTGACACAACAGGGTAGGAGGATCATCAGGACAGCTAAGAGGAAGTACTGGCTCTGGTTCTGGCACAACAGAGTAGGAGGATCATTAGGATAGCTAAGAGGAAGTACTGGCTCTGGTTCTGACACAACAGGGTAGGAGGATCATTAGGACAGCTAAGAGGAAGTACTGGCTCTGGTTCTGACACAACAGGGTAGGAGGATCATTAAGACAGCTAAGAGGGACTATTGGCACCGGTTCTGTGTTAACGTAGGCAAGCCCTAAGAATATGTTGTGGAGCACTCAGGACCTCTCTGGTGGCAGCGATGCAGATAGAGCTGGGAGAGATGCAGGTAGAGCTGGGAGAGATGCAGGTAGAGATGGGAGAGATGCTGGTAGAGATGGGAGAGATGCTGGTAGAGCTGGGAGAGATGCTGGGAGAGATGCAGGTAGAGATGGGAGAGATGCAGATAGAGCTGGGAGAGATGCAGGTAGAGCTGGGAGAGATGCAGGTAGAGATGGGAGAGATGCAGGTAGAGATGCAGGTAGAGATGCAGGTAGAGATGGGAGAGATGCAGGTAGAGATGGGAAAGATGCAGGTAGAGCTGGGAGACATGCAGGTAGAGCTGGGAGAGATGCAGGTAGAGCTGGGAGAGATGCAGGTAGAGATGGGAGAGATGCAGGTAGAGATGCAGGTAGAGCTGGGAGAGATGCCGGTAGAGCTGGGAGAGATGCAGGTAGAGCTGGGAGAGATGCTGGTAGAGCTGGGAGAGATGCAGGTAGAGCTGGGAGAGATGCATGTAGAGCTGGGAGAGATGCATGTAGAGTAGAGATGCAGGTAGAGAGGGAGAGATGCATGTAGAGTTGGGAGAGATGCAGGTAGAGCTGGGAGCGATGCAGGTAGAGCTGGGAAAGATGCCGGTAGAGCTGGGAGAGATGCAGGTAGAGATGGGAGAGATGCAGGTAGAGGATGCGGGAGAGATGCAGGTAGAGATGCAGGTAGAGCTGGGAGAAGAGGTGAGATGGGAGAGGCAGGTAGAGAGCTGGGAGAGATGCTGGTAGAGATGGGAGAGATGCTGGTAGGTAGAGATGCAGGTAGAGATGGGAGAGATGCAGGTAGAGATGCAGGTAGAGCTGGGAGAGATGCAGGTAGAGATGGGAGAGATGCTGGTAGAGCTGGGAGAGATGCTGGGAGAGATACAGGTAGAGCTGGGAGAGATGCAGGTAGAGCTGAGAGAGATGCAGGGAGAGATGCAGGTCGAGCTGGGAGATATGCAGGTAGAGCTGGGAGAGATGCAGGTAGAGATGGGAGAGATGCTGGTAGAGCTGGGAGAGATGCAGGTAGAGCTGGGAGAGATGCATGTAGAGATGGGAGAGATGCAGGTAGAGATGGGAGAGATGCAGGTAGAGATGCAGGTAGAGATGGGAGAGATGCAGGTAGAGCTGGGAGAGATGCAGGTAGAGATGGGAGAGATGCTGGTAGAGCTGGGAGAGATGCAGGTAGAGCTGGGAGAGATGCAGGTAGAGCTGGGAGAGATGCAGATAGAGTTGGGAGAGATGCAGGTAGAGCTGGGAGAGATGCAGGTAGAGCTGGGAGAGATGCAGGTAGAGCTGGGAGAGATGCAGGTAGAGCTGGGAGAGATGCAGGTAGAGCTGGGAAAGATGCCGGTAGAGCTGGGAGAGATGCAGGTAGAGATGGGAGAGATGCAGGTAGAGATGCAGGTAGAGATGGGAGAGATGCAGGTAGAGATGCAGGTAGAGCTGGGAGAGATGCAGCTAGAGATGTGAGAGATGCAGGTAGAGCTGGGAGAGATGCTGGTAGAGCTGGGAGAGATGCTGGTAGAGCAGTTAGAGATGCTGGTAGAGCTGGGAGAGATGCAGGTAGAGCTGGGAGAGATACAGGTAGAGCTGGGAGAGATGCAGGTAGAGATGGGAGAGATGCTGGTAGAGCTGGGAGAGATGCAGGTAGAGCTGGGAGAGATGCAGGTAGAGCTGGGAGAGATGCAGATAGAGTTGGGAGAGATGCAGGTAGAGCTGGGAGAGATGCAGGTAGAGCTGGGAGAGATGCAGGTAGAGCTGGGAGAGATGCTGGGAGAGATACAGGTAGAGCTGGGAGAGATGCAGGTAGAGCTGAGAGAGATGCAGGGAGAGATGCAGATAGATATGGGAGAGATACAGTTAGAGCTGGGAGAGATGCAGGTAGAGCTGGGAGAGATGCTGGGAGAGATACAGGTAGAGCTGGGAGAGATGCAGGTAGAGCTGAGAGAGATGCAGGGAGAGATGCAGATAGATATGGGAGAGATACAGGTAGAGCTGGGAGAGATGCAGGTAGAGCTGGGAGAGATGCAGGTAGAGCTGGGAGAGATGCAGGTAGAGCTGGGAGAGATACAGGTAGAGCTGGGAGAGATGCAGGTAGAGCTGGGAGAGATGCAGGTAGAGATGGGAGAGATGCAGGTAGAGCTGGGAAAGATGCCGGTAGAGCTGGGAGAGATGCAGGTAGAGATGGGAGAGATGCAGGTAGAGATGCAGGTAGAGATGGGAGAGATGCAGGTAGAGATGCAGGTAGAGCTGGGAGAGATGCAGGTAGAGATGGGAGAGATGCAGGTAGAGATGCAGGTAGAGCTGGGAGAGATGCTGGTAGAGCTGGTAGAGATACAGGTAGAGCTGGGAGAGATGCAGGTAGAGCTGGGAGAGATGCAAGTAGAGCTGGGAGAGATACAGGTAGAGCTGGGAGAGATGCTGGTAGAGATGGGAGAGATGCAGGTAGAGCTGGGAGAGATGCAGGTAGAGCTGGGAGAGATGCAGATAGAGTTGGGAGAGATGCAGGTAGAGCTGGGAGAGATGCAGGTAGAGCTGGGAGAGATGCAGGTAGAGCTGGGAGAGATGCAGGTAGAGCTGGGGGAGATACAGATAGAGCTGGGAGAGATGCAGATAGAGCTGGGAGAGATACAGGTAGCGCTGGGAGAGATGCAGTTAGAGCTGGGAGAGATGCAGGTAGAGCTGGGAGAGATGCTGGGAGAGATACAGGTAGAGCTGGGAGAGATGCAGGTAGAGCTGAGAGAGATGCAGGGAGAGATGCAGATAGAGATGGGAGAGATACAGGTAGAGCTGGGAGAGATGCAGGTAGAGCTGGGAGAGATGCAGGTAGAGCTGGGAGAGATGCAGGTAGAGCTGGGAGAGATACAGGTAGAGCTGGGAGAGATGCAGGTAGAGCTGGGAGAGATGCAGGTAGAGATGGGAGAGATGCAGGTAGAGCTGGGAGAGATGCAGTTAAAAATGGAAGAGATGCAGGTAGAGCTGGGAGAGATGCAGGTAGAGCTGGAAGAGATGCAGGTAGAGATGCAGGTAGAGCTGGGAGAGATGCTGGTAGAGCTGGGAGAGATGCTGGTAGAGCTGGGAGAGATGCAGGTAGAGATGCTGGTAGAGCTGGGAGAGATGTTGGTAGAGCTGGGAGAGATGCTGGTAGAGCTGGGAGAGATGCTGGTAGAGCTGGGAGAGATGCTGGTAGAGCTGGGAGAGATTCCGTTAAAGTTAAGAAGACAACAGCTAAATTAATGTCTCAGAACAAACAGGATGTATTGTATAATGTTTAGCAGTGCTTGTGTAGGGTGTCTCAGAACAAACAGGATATATTGTATGAGGTTTAGCAGTGCTTGTGTAGGGTGAAACAGATGGGGGGGGGGTGTCTCAGAACAAACAGGATGTATTGTAGGAGGTTCCTCTAGGTACCAGCTCAAGTGGAATTGTCAATCAGTAAATTGTCAATCAGTAAAGCAGAAGCCAAGGGGTTAATAAGAACAGTGGTTAAAAATAAGTGGCAAGAGATGAAGAGGGAAGACACCTGTATAAGAGTTGTGGAACAGGGAGAATAAGGGAAGACACCTGTATAAGATCCAGGAGAAGGTGGGGGCAGGGAGGTCCTCGGGTCGAGAGAGAAGGGAGGTCCTCAGGCCGAGAGAGAAGGGAGGTCCTCAGGCCGAGAGAGAAGGGAGGTCCTCAGGCCGAGAGAAGGGAGGACCTCAGGCCGAGAGAGAAGGGAGGTCCTCAGGCCGAGAGAGAAGGGAGGTCCTCAGGCCGAGAGAGAAGGGAGGTCCTCAGGCCGAGAGAGAAGGGAGGGAAGTGTAGTCACACAAGGCTGAGACTGGGACACACAAGGCTGAGACTGGGACACACAAGGCTGAGACTGGGGGAGGTGTGATCAGTGTCAGGAGGAGATGGAGACAGTGGAACATGTTCTATTTCAGTGCCAGAAATATGTGGGAGAAAGGGAGCGATTGTTATTAGATTTGAGGAGTAGTGGGTTAGAAGAGATTAAGTGAACTGCTGGGGACATTATGTAATTAATTTCCTTTGAGACCTTCACTGTCTCTGGTCCACACTCCAGACCAGTTGGTGGTGGTAATGCACCTTAAAGTTTGTTGCCAACCAATAAAGAAGAAGAAGAAGAGATGATTTACAAGTTATATAATTTTTTTATTTTACGCCTTTTTTCATTGTATCCAATTGTTTTTAGTAGCTACTACAACTACAACTACCGAATGGGCTCGGGAGAGACGAAGGTTGAAAGTCATGCGTCCTCCGATACACAACCCAACCAAACCGTACTGGTTCTTAATTAACACAGCGCGCATCCAACCCGGAAGCCAGCCGCACCAATGTGTCGCGGCCGGTTACGACAGAGCATGGGCGATAGAGACTAAAGGACTATGCTGTGTCCCTCACCAACTGTCCACCTGGCCCATAGAGACTAAAGGACTATACACTCTATGCTGTGGCCCTCACCAACTGGCCTATAGAGACTAAAGGACTATGCTGTGTCCCTCACCAACTGGCACCCGGCCCATAGAGACTAAATGACTATACACTCTATGCTGTGGCCCTCACCAACTGTCCACCTGGCCCATAGAGACTAAATTACTATACACTCTATGCTGTGGCCCTCACCAACTGGCCTATAGAGACTAAAGGACTATGCTGTGGCCCTCACCAACTGGCCCATAGAGACTAAATGACTATACACTCTACACCGCATCAGCGGGGATGTTGTTTACGCACCTTTTGTTTATAAAACAGAGGTTACTCGACTTTGTAATTGGTTAATTATCGTTTACCCATTTATTATGCATGTTCCCAGCGTAAAGGTTTCGAACACACCGACAGGGTTTTTTCATCATCTGGATATTTGTGCAACAGAAGTTCAACATTCACCTTCTGCTCCCATTTCTGTCAAGCCGTCCACCCCATACAGTTTGATGCATATGTTCGATAAATCCAATTTATGCACCACACAACGCAATGCTGCAAGGCAAATGTAATTCTAGTGTACCAAAATGCATTAACACTATCGGTGTTCGAAGCGTAAATCTAACTTCCATTGTGGAAACCGGGCCCAGGTTGGTCAGCATGATAAAGAATCATATCTCAGGGTTACTCTGTCTATTGAATGTCTGACTACGACCTAACTTTATAATAGTTAAATGTAGCCAAGACTTACCAGAGTCTGTCCGTCTGTCCTTCAAATCAACACATTTATCCCGCTTCTAATGTTGCCGAGAAATGTGCGCTACGGTTTCAACAGTCATTTTGTAATGGTGCAGACTACATAGTTACTTTCACTTTCAAATGAGGAAATAACAAACCAAATAACACATGTACTTTCTGTTTCAGCTCGTCCTGATCCTAGATCAGCTCATCCTACTCTATATGAATTCTGTCGTCCTCTCCATGTAATCTGATTCATTATGATCTAAAAGTCTAAACTGATCCTAGATCAGCTCATCCTACTCTATATGAATTCTGTCACAGGTGACTCCTCAAGATGAGGCTCATGATTTATTAGTTATATTCTTTAAGAATCAATTAGTATCATTCATTGAACTGCTTTGCCATGAACAGATCTGTGAGGTCTTAACTTAAAGGTTCTATATAGACCTTATGGTCATTTTAATGGGGTTGAACATCCATCCCATCAGATTGGGTAAAGGATTTTATGAGTTAGGAAAAATAGTGACTTGGAAGCATCTCTCTGACCTCACTCTGCTGAAACACACTCAAGTAAAGACCACATAGATACAGTTATATGTCTGTCTCTACCAAGCATCTCTCTGACCTCACCCTGCTGAAACACACTCAAGTAAAGACCACATAGATACAGTTATATGTCTGTCTCTACCAAGCATCTCGCTGACCTCACCCTGCTGAAACACACTCAAGTAAAGACCACATAGCTACAGTTACATGCTTGTGTTTTTTTAATCAACTTTTACAGCCAATGTCTGGACTGGTATTCATATGAATCAGTAGAATATACAGACTAGTTAACCACCTCCCAGTAGATGGACCCCACTCAGAACTATATATATACAGACTAGTTAACCATCTCCCAATAGATGGACCCACTCAGAACATTATATATACAGACTAGTTAACCATCTCCCAATAGATGGACCCACTCAGAACTTTATATATACAGACTAGTTAACCACCTCCCAGTAGATGGACCCCACTCAGAACTATATATATACAGACTAGTTAACCATCTCCCAATAGATGGACCCACACAGAACTTTATATATACAGACTAGTTAACCACCTCCCAGTAGATGGATCCACACAGAACTTTATATATACAGACTAGTTAACCACCTCCCAGTAGATGGACCTACACAGAACTTTATATATACAGACTAGTTAACCACCTCCCAGTAGATGGATCCACACAGAACATTATATATACAGACTAGTTAACCACCTCCCAGTAGATGGACCCACACAGAACTTTATATATACAGACTAGTTAACCACCTCCCAGTAGATGGACCCCACTCAGAACTTTATATATACAGACTAGTTAAACATCTCCCAATAGACAACCGATTTGAGGTCTTGACCAGCAATGTCCCACTGGGGTCAACCAAGCCGAGAGGTTCTAGAAAGAGGACTGACTTTCATACCAACTCCTAAACAGGTTGTTGTGATATTGATTTAGAGGTAGGTGAAGGAGTCAAGCACAGGAGAGCAGAGATGTCCAAGTAGCGTCTTTTAATAGGCAAGTCCACAACAATAGGGTCAGGTACAATACCAAAATAAACACCCACGACAAAAGAGAACACAGTTCCTTACGAAAAGGAGGAAAAAACAACACTCCTTTAAATTTACACACAATCGGTATATACGAGAAAATAACTGAGGCACAACCTCAACGAGCAAAATGAAATTAACAATCCCGCACAAACCTAAGCAGGCAACAGGGGTACTTATACACACTGAAATGAAAGCAAATGAAACCAGGTGTGAAAGAACCAAAGACAAAACAAACAGAAAAGGAAACAAGGATCAGTGATGGCTGGTAGGCCGGTGGAGCGCCGCCCGAACAAGGATCAGTGATGGCTGGTAGGCCGGTGGAGCGCCGCCCGAACAAGGATCAGTGATGGCTGGTAGGCCGGTGGAGCGCCGCCCGAACAAGGATCAGTGATGGCTGGTAGGCCGGCGGAGCGCCGCCCGAACAAGGATCAGTGATGGCTAGTAGGCCGGCGGAGCGCCGCCCGAACAAGGAGAAGTTGTGACACAGGTGGACTGGGAGGAGCCAACTCCTAAACAGGTGGACTGGGAGGAACCAACTCCTAAACAGGTGGACTGGGAGGAACCAACTCCTAAACAGGTGGACTGGGAGGAACCAACTCCTAAACAGGTGGACTGTGGGGAGCTCCAGAGGGGATCTATCATACCAACTCCTAAACAGGAGGACTGGGAGGAACAAACTCCTAAACAGGTGGACTGGGAGGAGCCAACTCCTAAACAGGTGGACTGGGAGGAGCTCCAGAGGGGATCTATCATACCAACTCCTAAACAGGAGGACTGGGAGGAGCCAACTCCTAAACAGGTGGACTGGCAGGAGCCAACTCCTAAACAGGTGGACTGGGAGGAGCTCCAGAGGGGATCTATCATACCAACTCCTAAACAGGAGGACTGGGAGGAGCCAACTCCTAAACAGGTGGACTGGGAGGAGCTCCAGAGGGGATCTATCATACCAACTCCTAAACAGGAGGACTGGGAGGAGCCAACTCCTAAACAGGTGGACTGGGAGGAGCTCCAGAGGGGATCTATCATACCAACTACTAAACAGGAGGACTGGGAGGAGCCAACTCCTAAACAGGAGGACTGGGAGGAGCCAACTCCTAAACAGGAGGACTGGGAGGAGCTCCAGAGGGGATCTATCATACCAACTCCTAAACAGGAGGACTGGGAGGAGCCAACTCCTAAACAGGAGGACTGGGAGGAGCCAACTCCTAAACAGGAGGACTGGGAGGAGCCAACTCCTAAACAGGAGGACTGGGAGGAGCCAACTCCTAAACAGGTGGACTGGGAGGAGCTCCAGAGGGGATCTATCATACCAACTCCTAAACAGGAGGACTGGGTGGAGCCAACTCCTAAACAGGAGGACTGGGAGGAGCCAACTCCTAAACAGGAGGACTGGGAGGAACTAACTCCTAAACAGGAGGACTGGGAGGAGCTCCAGAGGGGATCTATCATACCAACTCCTAAACAGGAGGACTGGGAGGAGCTCCAGAGGGGATCTATCATACCAACTCCTAAACAGGAGGACTGGGAGGAGCTCCAGAGGGGATCTATCATACCAACTCCTAAACAGGAGGACTGGGAGGAGCCAACTCCTAAACAAGAGGACTGGGAGGAGCTCCAGAGGGGATCTATCATACCAACTCCTAAACAGGAGGACTGGGAGGAGCTCCAGAGGGGATCTATCATACCAACTCCTAAACAGGAGGACTGGGAGGAGCTCCAGAGGGGATCTATCATACCAACTCCTAAACAGGAGGACTGGGAGGAGCTCCAGAGGGGATCTACACGTCCATCATAGAAGATTGAAGTTATCAGATCATTTTGAATATGAAGCATATTTTCCTCATATACTATTTCCAAACCCCTCACAGTGGGAACCTCAGTTGGAGTCCGTGTCAGAAACTATACAGACTCTGATACGTAGGGAGGTGGCTTCCTTTTCACAATTCAGAAGCATTAAAAAAAAAATCAAGCTCTAGAAACATTCAACATCAATCAGAGAATAGTGATTAAACCAGCAGATAAGGGGGCTCAGATTGTTGTAATGGATAAAGTGAATATATTCTTGAAGCCAATAGTCAATATGATCATGTTAAACACTATGTTCCATTGTCCCACTGATATAAAATATAGGCCAGTTGCCATACGTTACTTCCCTCCAAGCCATTTCCAATAGACTTGATACTTCTTCCCCAGTGGTGAGACAGTGTTGAGACAGTGCTGAGACAGTGCTGAGACAGTGTTGAGACAGTGCTGAGACAGTGTTGAGACAGTGTTGAGACAGTGCTGAGACAGTGTTGAGACAGTGTTGAGACAGTGTTGAGACAGTGCTGAGACAGTGTTGAGACAGTGTTGAGACAGTGCTGAGACAGTGTTGAGACAGTGTTGAGACAGTGCTGAGACAGTGCTGAGACAGCGTTGAGACAGTGCTGAGACAGTGCTGAGACAGTGTTGAGACAGTGTTGAGACAGTGCTGAGACATTGCTGAGACAGTGCTGAGACAGTGTTGAGACAGTGCTGAGACAGTGCTGAGACAGTGCTGAGACAGTGTTGAGACAGTGTTGAGACAGCGTTGAGACAGTGCTGAGACAGCGCTGAGACAGTGTTGAGACAGTGTTGAGACAGTGCTGAGACAGTGCTGAGACAGCGTTGAGACAGTGCTGAGACAGTGCTGAGACAGTGTTGAGACAGTGCTGAGACATTGCTGAGACAGTGCTGAGACAGTGTTGAGACAGTGCTGAGACAGTGTTGAGACAGTGTTGAGACAGTGTTGAGACAGCGTTGAGACAGTGCTGAGACAGTGCTGAGACAGTGTTGAGACAGTGTTGAGACAGTGCTGAGACAGTGCTGAGACAGCGTTGAGACAGCGTTGAGACAGTGCTGAGACAGTGCTGAGATAGTGCTGAGACAGTGTTGAGACAGTGCTGAGACAGTGTTGAGACAGTGTTGAGACAGTGTTGAGACAGTGCTGAGACAGTGCTGAGACAGTGCTGAGACGGTGCTGAGAGAGTGTTGAGACAGTGTTGAGACAGTGTTGAGACAGAGCTGAGACAGTGCTGAGACAGTGTTGAGACAGTGTTGAGACAGAGCTCTGACAGGCCAAATGATGTAGATCTGAAGAGCAGACCTTGCTATTTACCTGCTTCCCTGTAATATTCGGTTGGGTAAACACCCTGAGTTGTATAACAGACAGGCTTGGCTGAGTGCCCAGGGCTGAATAAACAACCAGAGAAGACTGGGCGAAGGGTAGATAAACCTGACGGGGGTGGAGACAGTAAGCCTGTGTGGATACTACTGCCACAGTTTGATAAGTGGTAACCGGGTTGCTAAACAGCCTGTGTGGATACTACAGCCACAGTGTGATTAGTAGTAAACGGGTTGCTAAACAACCTGTGTGGATACAACAGCCACAGTGTGATAAGTGGTAAACGGGTTGCTAAACAGCCTGTGTGGATACTACAGCCACAGTGTGATTAGTGGTAAATCGGTTGCTAAACAACCTGTGTGGATACTACAGCCACAGTGTGATAAGTGGTAAACGGGTTGCTAAACAACCTGTGTGGGATGTATTGTTAATGGCTGGATATAGAGACACGCTTGGATGCAACTGTAAAGGCTAGAAACCACTGAATGGACTCTTGTTGGATAACCCAGACACACTTGGATGAAGCGGTACTGGGTGAAAAGCCCAGCCATAATCTCTGGGTGGAAAGCCCAGCCATAATCTCTGGGTGGAAAGCCCAGCCATAATCTCTGGGTGGAAAGCCCAGCCATAATCTCTGGGTGGAAAGCCCAGCCATAATCTCTGGGTGGAAAACCCAGCCATAATCTCTGGGTGGAAAGCCCAGCCATAATCTCTGGGTGGAAAGCCCAGCCATAATCTCTGGGTGGAAAACCCAGCCATAATCTCTGGGTGGAAAGCCCAGCCATAATCTCTGGGTGGAAAGCCCAGCCATAATCTCTGGGTGGAAAACCCAGCCATAATCTCTGGGTGGAAAACCCAGCCATAATCTCTGGGTGGAAAGCCCAGCCATAATCTCTGGGTGGAAAACCCAGCCATAATCTCTGGGTGGAAAGCCCAGCCATAATCTCTGGGTGGAAAGCCCAGCCATAATCTCTGGGTGGAAAACCCAGCCATAATCTCTGGGTGGAAAGCCCAGCCATAATCTCTGGGTGGAACATGTGTGGTGGTAATGTTACTGCTGTTTGTAATCTATGTGAATAGACAAGAACAAGGCTCTGAAATGACTGGTGATTCACTGCATTGCTGTCATGTCAAACCAAGGATACATAATGGTATAATGAGACATATACTGCCTGATATATTCATTTAGATGTGCAGGAGTTCAATGTTCATGTCCTCTATCTCTTTGCATATGGACCGGACTGCATGAAGTGGTTGAGATGGGGTGGAGTTTCCATCTCCCATTGTCTCCTGATCGGTCCTGCTACATCTTTCACCATCCTCATCCTGCAGAGCTCTTGCAGCGTAGGAAGGGGTCTTGGTACAAAGGTCACCTTTTCAACCTCATATAGTCCAGCAAACGTGCCATGGTGTTGAAGTGTATAGCTGTGTCAATCACGCTGTTGACTACTGCATCTTTTACAGGCACAAACCCGCACTTATCACAGGTTACCTTATCGGGTATTTCTCTCGGTCTAGCCATCAAGTAACCTTCTGGGACTGCTTCAATCACGCTGTTGACTACTGCATCTTTTACAGGCACAAACCCGCACTTATCACAGGTTACCTTATCGGGTATTTCTCTCGGTCTAGCCATCAAGTAACCTTCTGGGACTGCTTCAATCGCATCCTCTATCATCGCAACAGGTTCACCTCTGTCCCAGTCTACGAAGTCCGTGCATTTGTAATAGCCTCGGGTGACATACTGTATATAGCAAATGGGATGAGGCTATTGTCAGGGCTCTTCACCACACCTGAACACACACCTCCGGGCATGTCACCAAAGTAGGCCGCGATGGCAATAGCTCCTACAGTGACTTCGGGTCTATTCAGGGATGATATTAGCTGCTTTTGGAGACGGAACCCCACCACTTCTCACCCAGCCATTCTAACAGTGGAAGCCACGATCTGTCCAATAGGGGCCAGTTGCCATGTTCATTTCGGTAAGAGACACGGAGTGAATCGAATTGTCTTCTGTTTACATAGGCCATCGTCCAACCCCGTAGCTATTTCCATATATGTGTGTAATTAGTAACATAGTTCTTTTGATACAGCAATTATAAGTACTAGGGAATTGGAAGCAAACCCCAAACAGCACACGGTCAATAACCACAGGGAAAGTGCCTCATGTTTCTAACTGTTGTTGCTAGTAGCTCCTCAGGATGATGCCGAGATGTAGCTCTCTGAGCACCTTTCACAGTCGCACCCCCTGTGCCTAACCGTAACCGTAGTGTATACTGATATGGTAGTGTGTACTGATATGGTAGTGTATACTGTGATTACAAGTAAGTAAGTATTGTACATGATTAACACGACACTCAACATAGAGTACACAATTTACTACTATTGCCACGGTTACACGTCGATACATGTCCGTACATGTCCAGACATGTGGAGCAGTGAAAACAATCCCCTCCATGATGTTTTTCAACTTGAAAATTCAATGACCTGTCCTAGACTGATCCCAGTAGTACAAAAGTGAACTGTTGCTTCATCCATGTACCCATGTAAGCTGTAGGAAACAAAATATACTACTATTGCCATGTCTACACGTCCATACATGTCCGTACATGTCCAGACATGTGGAGCAGTGAAAACAATCCCCTCCATGATATTATTCAACTTGGAATGTGATGACCTGTCCTAGACTGACCCCTGTAGTACAAATGTGAACTACACGTACAGACATGTCCAGACATGTGGAGCAGTGAAAACAATCCCCTCTATGATATTATTCAACTTGGAATGTGATGTTAAAATATGAAACTATTTGTGAATAGATGAAATGTAATTTCAGCTTCTTAAATTAGAGAACGGTTTGTCATAGAGAAACTCTGCTCACTCAGAGGTCCCGCCCAAGTGAACAGACATTGGTTATAAACTCTGCTCACTCAGAGGTCCCGCCCAAGTGAACAGACATTGGTTATAAACTATGAAACACGCCCTTCTCTCTCCTACTATATAAGCCCTGATATGAAAATGTAACCTCCTGTTCCAAGGAGAAGAGGACGGTAGTCTCCACTTGAAAAGGACAAGATCAACAACAGAACTAAGCCAACCTCAGCGTGAGCTCTGGTTGAACGACAAGAACCTACTGAAATTAGCATCGAATTTCAACGTGAAGATGATGATCAACACACCGAAAGGATGAATTTCGACTATACCTTCCAGAATATAGCATGAGCTTAAAGTATGGCAACTTGGTGTGAACTTTGAACTCTTATTCACTAAAGAAGTGATACCTCCTAGTTGTTGCGTTAGCAACCACAGCTGGAAACGTGGGCTAGGATAGGACGGACAAAGGACCTGTTCTACCACACGGCGACGATTCTACCAAGTATACGTTCTACCACCAGACATTGTTCAAAGGACAACCCAGCCTTCCATCTACGACCAACCGATCGAAGCGCAGCTCAGAGTAAATATTTATTGCATTTTCCTTTTCCAAATGGGCGGTTATTTAGAATACATAAGATACTGTATTTACGATAGCATAGCTGCCTAATGCATTCAAATGGCAATGGTTTGATTGGATGACAAATGACCAATGAGTTTAATGTATTAAATATAGATATAGGCATCATCTTTGATGAAGGTTATATGTAACTAAAATCAAATAAATATGTTACTTCTGACATCGTTATCTAAAATGTATTTTGACTTAGTGATTAGTGACATGGTTTATTCTTTGAGGGATTTTCATGCCATAATGTATCTAGACATTTATAGCAGAAATCTGTTATTGGTACATGATGCATTTGTAGACTTTTAAATGAATGATATATATTGTAGCCATTGATTCTTCAAGAATATAACTTACCCCATCCCTCGGCTGTTTACCCCCAAAGAATGGCAGGGTGGCGCCTTTGTTATTTTTTGAATCCCAGATTGCCCCTTTAATGTAACAGATCATTAAAAACAGCTGAAGTATTGTCCATTAATAAGTTACAATGTAACTGTTACATGATTAACACGACACTCAACATAGAGAACACAATTTACTACCAATAATAATGACAGTATTCACAACAACAAAACGATGTACAATGAAACGATCTTAGATGAAGGAGAACAGGAAAAATCATACTGTTTAAAACAGGTGTGAAGTTGGTGGTAGAAACATTCAGGTCCAGTCAGTCAAAGTGGGTTTAAATATAACAATATTCTATTAAGCTGGCATATTCAAACATTCAGGAGATAATATAGGTGCTCCAAGTTGACCCACTGCATACCCCACCACACCATGAGATATCCATGTCTTCATCACTTTAAAAGAGAAACGGTTGAATTTGATCCTATTTAACTTGTTACTGTATTGGGCTAAATCAGGGTCCCACAGAGTGTTTCTTGATAGTTTTTAAAACCCTCCCACTGTCCTCGGGTCATTTTGACCCACCACTGTGGTCAACCCTCCCGCTGTCCTCGGGTCATTTTGACCCAACACTCTGATCAACCCTCCCGCTGTCCTCGGGTCATTTTGACCCACCACTGTGATCAACCCTCCCGCTGTCCTCAGGTCATTTTGACCCCCCACTGTGATCAACCCTCCCGCTGTCCTCGGGTCATTTTGACCCACCACTGTGGTCAAATGTGTTTAAACAAATCTACTTTGAAATGAAAGTATACACCTCACACACATGGTTATGGGCTTTAATAAATATGACACCTGTACTATGTCAGATATACATGTAGTGTTTAAATGTATTCATTTATGAGTTTGCATCCCAATATTACACTTTAAATACATTAACAGTACAACATTTGGACACACCTACTCATTCAAGGGTTTTTCTTCATTTTTACTATTTTCTACATGAAACTATGAAATAACACATATGGAGTCGTGTAGTAACCAAAAAAGTGTTAAATAAATCCAAATATATTTTATACTTGAGATTCTTCAATGTAGGCACCCTATAAACCATAAAGTAGGATCCTTTTCATCAAGTCAGTTCATCAAGTTTCTGCCCTGGTCAACCCTAAGTGCTGTTGTTGTGAAGTGGAAACGTCTAGAAGCAACAACGGCTCACCCGCGAAGTGGTAGGCAACACAAGGTCACAAAACGGGACCTCAGAGTGCTGATGCGCTTTCAAACCGTCTTTCCTCGGTTGTAACACTCACTACCGAGTTCCAAACTGTCTCTGTAAGCAACGTCAGCACAATAACTGTTTGTCGGGAGTTGCACGCACACAAGCCTAGGATCACCATGTGCAATGCCAAGCGTCTGCTGGAGTGGTGTAAAGCTCGCTGCCATTGGACTCTGGAGTAGTGGAAACACGTTCTCTGGAGTGATGAATCACGCTTAACCATCTGGCAGTCCGACAGATGAATCTGGGTTTGGTGGATGCCAGGAGAACGCTACCCAACTGAAGGGAAGAAGTTGACTGGCCTGCACAGAGTCCTGACCTCAAATGTATCAAACACCTTTGGGATGAATTGGAACGCCGACTGCGAGCCAGTCCTAATCGCCCAACATCAGTGCCCAACCTCCCTAATGCTCTTGTGGCTGAATGGAAGCAAGTCCCTACAGCAATGTTCCAACATCTAGTGATAAACCTTCCCAGAAGAGTGGACCAACTCCATATTAATGGCCATGATTTTGGAATGAGATGTTCGACAAGCACTTTTGCTCAAATACTGTAGTCTAAATTACCTACAGTACAGTATGGGGCATAAATACTGTAGTCTAAATTACCTACAGTACAGTATGGGGCATAAATACTGTAGTCTAAATTACCTACAGTACAGTATGGGGCATAAATACTGTAGTCTATATAACCTATGGTATGGTATGGGTATAACAGTCTGGGGCATAAATACTGTAGTCTATATAACCTACAGTACAGTCTGGGGCATAAATACTGTAGTCTATATAACCTACAGTACAGTTTGGGGCATAAATACTGTAGTCTATATAAACTACAGTACAGTATGGGGCATAAATACTGTAGTCTATATAACCTATGGTATGGGGTATAACAGTCTGGGGCATAAATACTGTAGTCTATATAACCTACAGTACAGTCTGGGGCATAAATACTGTAGTCTATATAACCTACAGTACAGTATGGGGCATAAATACTGTAGTCTATATAACCTATGGTATGGGGTATAACAGTCTGGGGTATAAATACTGTAGTCTATATAACCTATGGTATGGTATGGGGTATAACAGTCTGGGGCATAAATACTGTAGTCTATATAACCTATGGTATGGGGCATAAATACTGTAGTCTATATAACCTATGGTATGGTATGGGGCATAAATACTATAGTCTATATAACCTATGGTATGGTATGGGGTATAACAGTCTGGGGCATAAATACTGTAGTCTATATAACCTATGGTATGGGGCATAAATACTGTAGTCTATATAACCTACAGTACAGTCTGGGGTATAAATACTGTAGTCTATATAACCTATGGTCTGGGGCATAAATACTTAACCAAGCAAACGTATTATACATTTAATTGTAAACTGGGTGGTTCCAGCCCTGAATGCTGATTGGTTGACAGCTGTGGTATATCAGACCGTATACCACGGGTATGACAAAACATTTATTTTTACTGTTCTAATTACGTTGGTCACCAGTTTACCACCTCTGTTTACCCCCTCTGTGGTATATGACCAATATACCACGGCTAAGGGCTGTATCCAGGCACTCTTAGAACCCTTAGCCGTGGTATATTAGCCATACACCACACCCCCTCGCGCCTTATTGGTTAAGTATATTAGCCATACACCACACCCCCTCGTGCCTTATTGGTTAAGTATATTAGCCATACACCACACCCCCTCGTGCCTTATTGGTTAAGTATATTAGCCATACACCACACCCCCTCGTGCCTTATTGGTTAAGTGAAGACAAGAGATACAGTTAGTATTTGCTAGGTCTTACTTACTGAAACATACTCTCATGTTAAGTACCCTACTGCACACAAAGAAGGTATCAAAAACGATGTTATAGAAATGCTTGTTCAGTTTGTGTTTTAGAAGGATACATTTCAGTACATTTGTTTAGCTGATGGTTTGACTGAAAACTAATGTAGTATTATTTATGTCCAGTATAAGAGGAACACATTATACAGATGTCTTTTGATTCTAAATATATTTAGTAGTAGAGATGATGACTTCCAGGAGTTGTGTGCAATAGATATTGTATCTTTGTCTAAAACACAGTACAAATACTCAAATGATACAACTCATTACAATGGTATCTCTTTTTGAAATGAATCTTATTTTGTTATAATTTCATGTTTTGTTAGATATCCTGTATATCCATTGATTCTAGAAGAATATCAGATAAAAATAAACCTTGTGAACTTATACTGTCTCACCCGATTGTAACCCACAATTACATCTGCTATTATTCCATTGTAAGTTTGTGTTGTCTTTTGTCTTTGTAAATAAGCGACACAGCTTCAAAATGTTTACAACTATCATGTGGATCTTAAGGATTTTCATATTGTTGCATCTAAACCTTTATATCAGAATATTTGTCAACTATCATGTGGATCTTAAGGATTTTCATATTGTTGCATCTAAACCTTTATGTAAGAACATTTGTCAACTATCATGTGGATCTTAAGGATTTTCATATTGTTGCATCTAAACCTTTATATAAGAACATTTGTCAACTATCATGTGGATCTTAAGGATTTTCATATTGTTGCATCTAAACCTTTATGTTAGAACATTTGTCAACTATCATGTGGATCTTAAGGATTTTCATATTGTTGCATCTAAACCTTTATATAAGAACATTTGTCAACTATCATGTGGATCTTAAGGATTTTCATATTGTTGCATCTAAACCTTTATATAAGAACATTTGTCAACTATCATGTGGATCTTAAGGATTTTCATATTGTTGCATCTAAACCTTTATGTTAGAACATTTGTCAACTATCATGTGGATCTTAAGGGTTTTCATATTGTTGCATCTAAACCTTTATGTTAGAACATTTGTCAACTATCATGTGGATCTTAAGGATTTTCATATTGTTGCATCTAAACCTTTATGTTAGAACATTTGTCAACTATCATGTGGATCTTAAGGATTTTCATATTGTTGCATCTAAACCTTTATGTAAGAACATTTGTCAACTATCATGTGGATCTTAAGGATTTTCATATTGTTGCATCTAAACCTTTATGTTAGAACATTTGTCAACTATCATGTGGATCTTAAGGATTTTCATATTGTTGCATCTAAACCTTTATATAAGAACATTTGTCAACTATCATGTGGATCTTAAGGATTTTCATATTGTTGCATCTAAACCTTTATGTTAGAACATTTGTCAACTATCATGTGGATCTTAAGGATTTTCATATTGTTGCATCTAAACCTTTATGTTAGAACATTTGTCAACGCCTCATAATGATGTTGTGCAAACAATCTAGTTAAATAAAGAGACACACGACTCATCTGACTGTCAACTTTCATATTTTCAGGGAAAGAAAATGCAGCGACAAAACCAAAGAGGAATAACGGAGACCTTTTTCCGCGGGGAGCATCAGAGTATAGAAACCTTGAAAATGGAGACCCCACTAAGTTGTAGACGTCTTATTTCTAAAGACATTCCACTGTACCCCAAAGCTGACAGAGCGGAATTTCACGTGGACACAGTCTGTCATGTAACCACTCCAACAGGCCTGACAGGAATCATGGATCTGAGTGGATTTACAGCAGGGCAAACAGGGGGTTTCACATGGTGGGCTCTTCACATTACAGAAGGGGAAATTGAGGCAGCAGAGAATCGCTTCATTGAAAAGGAACAGCTTTCCTTTGACCCAACAACGGGTGAAGAACAAAGACACAATCCATTCCTGAAGGAATTCACCACCTCCCCTGTCTTCCAAAAGGGATCTCGGTACGGGAACTTTAAGTTTACCTTCCCCTTGGAGGATCTCATGCAGATGTACACAGAGCAGATCTGTGAGGGAGAGAAGCCTGTCCTGAGAGTCTATGAAACTGTGGTTTACAAGCAGGAGATCATGTACGTTGTGGTTGTCCACGGTCCAGATGTGACAGAGTTTGATGAGTACCCACTTCTTGCTGATGAGAATGATAAGGCAATATGCATTTATAAAGATGGTCAAATTGTCTGGCGTGCAGAAGCAATATGTGAAACCCATACAAAGAAGCTGATCATCAACAGAGAGAGTGGAACAGTTGAAACAGAAGAACTTGGACGTGGTTTTGAGTATTTCATGTGGGACAATGTGACCCTGGCATTCCATCTGCCAGCTGACCGCACCCTCCAAGTTGAAGAGGGAGTATTAAAGGAGAGACTCCATGCATGTGAGGGTATCAGACCTTTTCTCCAGGGTGAGTTTTTAACACTAGAGGAAGCAGAAGAAGTAGTCAATGCCATAAAGAACTCTATATAGGGACAGTGCTAGTGACAGTGCTATATGGGGACAGTGCTATATAGGGACAGTGCTATATGGGGAAAGTGCTATATGGGGACAGTGCTATATGGGGACAGTGCTATATTGGGACAGTGCTATATAGGGACAGTGCTAGTGACAGTGCTATATGGGGACAGTGCTAGTGACAGTGCTATATGGGGACAGTGCTCGTGACAGTGCTATAGGGGGACAGTGCTCGTGACAGTGCTATATGGGGACAGTGCTCTTGACAGTGCTATATGGTGACAGTGTTAGTGACAATGCTATATAGTTACAGTGCTAGTGACAGTGCTATATAGTTACAGTGCTAGTGACAGTGCTATATAGGGACAGTGCGATATAGGGACAGTGCTATATGGGGACAGTGCTCGTGACAGTGCTGTATAGGGACAGTGCTAGTGACAGTGCTATATAGTTACAGTGCTAGTGACAGTGCTATATAGCTACAGTGCTATATAGTTACAGTGCTAGTGACAGTGCTATATAGTTACAGTGCTAGTGACAGTGCTATATAGGGACAGTGCTATATAGGGACAGTGCTATATGGGGACAGTGCTCGTGACAGTGCAGTATAGGGACAGTGCTAGTGACAGTGCTATATAGTTACAGTGCTAGTGACAATGCTATATAGTTACAGTGCTATATAGTTACAGTGCTAGTGACAGTGCTATAGAGTTACAGTGCTAGTGACAGTGCTATATAGTTACAGTGCTAGTGACAGTGATATATAGGGACAGTGCTATATAGGGACAGTGCTATATAGGGACGGACAGTGCTATATAGGGACAGTGCTAGTGACAGTGATATATAGGGACAGTGCTATATAGGGACAGTGCTATATAGGGACGGACAGTGCTATATAGGGACAGTGCTAGTGACAGTGCTATATAGGGACAGTGCTATATAGGGACAGTGCCAGTGACAGTGCTATATAGTTACAGTGCTATATGGGGACAGTGCTATATAGGGACAGTGCTAGTGACAGTGCTATATGGGGACAGTGCTAGTGACAGTGCTATATGGGGACAGTGCTCGTGACAGTGCTATAGGGGGACAGTGCTCGTGACAGTGCTATATGGGGACAGTGCTCTTGACAGTGCTATATGGTGACAGTGTTAGTGACAATGCTATATAGTTACAGTGCTAGTGACAGTGCTATATAGTTACAGTGCTAGTGACAGTGCTATATAGGGACAGTGCGATATAGGGACAGTGCTATATGGGGACAGTGCTCGTGACAGTGCTGTATAGGGACAGTGCTAGTGACAGTGCTATATAGTTACAGTGCTAGTGACAGTGCTATATAGCTACAGTGCTATATAGTTACAGTGCTAGTGACAGTGCTATATAGTTACAGTGCTAGTGACAGTGCTATATAGGGACAGTGCTATATAGGGACAGTGCTATATGGGGACAGTGCTCGTGACAGTGCAGTATAGGGACAGTGCTAGTGACAGTGCTATAGAGTTACAGTGCTAGTGACAGTGCTATATAGTTACAGTGCTAGTGACAGTGATATATAGGGACAGTGCTATATAGGGACAGTGCTATATAGGGACGGACAGTGCTATATAGGGACAGTGCTAGTGACAGTGCTATATAGGGACAGTGCTATATAGGGACAGTGCCAGTGACAGTGCTATATAGTTACAGTGCTATATGGGGACAGTGCTATATAGTTACAGTGCTAGTGACAGTGCTATATAGTTACAGTGCTAGTGACAGTGCTAAATAGGGACAGTGCTAGTGACAGTGCTATATAGTTACAGTGCTAGTGACAGTGCTATATAGGGAAAGTGCCAGGGACAGTGCTATATAGTTACAGTGCTAGTGACAGCGCTATATAGGGACAGTGCTAGTGACAGTGCTATATAGGGATAGTGCTAGTGACAGCGCTATATAGGGACAGTGCTAGTGACAGTGCTATATAGGGATAGTGCTAGTGACAGTGCGATATAGGGACAGTGCTAGGGACAGTTCTAGGGACAGTGCTAGTGACAGTGCTAGGGGCAGTTCTAGGGACAGTGCTAGGGGCAGTTCTAGGGACAGTTCTAGGGACAGTTCTAGGGACAGTGCTAGGGGCAGTTCTAGGGACAGTGCTAGGGACAGTGCTAGGGGCAGTTCTAGGGACAGTGGTAGGGACAGTTCTACGGACAGTTATAGGGACAGTGCTAGGGACAGTGCTACGGACAGTTCTAGGGACAGTTCTAGGGACAGTGCTAGGGACAGTGCTAGGGACAGTTCTAGGGACAGTTCTAGGGACAGTGCTAGGGGTAGTGCTAGGGGCAGTTCTAGGGACAGTGCTAGGGACAGTTCTACGGACAGTTATAGGGATAGTTCTAGGGACAGTTCTAGGGACAGTTCTAGGGACAGTGCTAGGGACAGTGCTACGGACAGTTCTAGGGACAGTTCTAGGGACAGTTCTAGGGACAGTGCTAGGGACAGTGCTAGGGACAGTTCTAGGGACAGTTCTAGGGACAGTGCTAGGGACAGTTCTAGGGACAGTGCTAGGGGCAGTTCTAGGGACAGTGCTAAAGACAGTTCTAGGGACAGTGCTAGGGGCAGTTCTAGGGAGAGTGCGAGGGACAGTTCTAGGGACAGTGCTAGGGGCAGTTCTAGGGACAGTGCTAGGGGCAGTTCTAGGGACATTGCTAAAGACAGTTCTAGGGACAGTGCTAGTGCTGTTCTCAGGCAAAACACTCTTTCTAGTCAGTTGAGAATGAGATGTATGTAAAGGGGCTCATTCACCCAACCCTGATAATGCTAGATAACAGAATTGCCTGGACAAAACTGTGCTACATTATGAACATTATAAACATGTATTTCACTTTCTTGTTGTTTGCTGATGTCTAATATATCTAATGCAAAACATGCAGTGTACAAATATATGCGTTAATGAATTGCCCATTCCATTCCATATACTTTAGTCTTAAACTCTGTAATGATTTGCATAGCAGAAGACTGGGCTAGATTGACTTTGGTTTCCCACCTTTTATGTATATATTACTGAATAATACACAGAATGGGGCAAACTGGTCCAGTTATGATGAATACATCCTTTGTGTCGTATGTTAATGTTTAATGTAGTCAAATAAAACATGTTCATCACCCATTGACTATTTTAGATTGTTGTTTTATAGACATGACCATTTTTTCCTGAACAGAAAAACAGATATGTTCAAATGTTTATTCACATATTCTTCACTGGTGGTTCTAGACCGTTTCAACTGGGGGGGCCAAGCTGGGGCCAGTTGTACTGTTAGAGGGGCCAGTTACGTTAGACGCTATTGTTGTCATATCGTAATAATTATTTCATACTCCACATTTAAGGGGGCCACAAGGGGGTCCAAAATTGTTGTCAATTAGGCACATTTGGGCAGTCTTGATACAAAATTTGAAACAGAAATGCAATGGTTCATTGGATCAGTCTGAAACTTTGCACATACACTTCTGCCATCTAGTGGCCAACATCAAAATTACACCTGGACTGGAATAATACATAATGAACTTTCTCTTGCATTTCAAAGATGATGGTACAAAAAAAATACAAAAAAACAGTTGATCTAATATGTTATATTCTCCTACATTCCTTTCACATTTCCACAAACTTCAAAGTGTTTTCTTACCAATAATATGCATATCGTTGCTTCAGGGCCTGAGCTACAGGCAGTTAGATTTGGGTATGTCATTTTAGGCGAAAAGGGGCCGAGGCTTTAACATTATTCCACTTTTCATGTAGACTCATTTTGTCCTGCTAACAGCATAACCACTGATCAAGCAACATTATGGACTAAACGATTTAACTTAATTAAACATTGTATTCTGGTGTGTTTAAGTAGAATTCCTTATTCCGGGACGGATGGAAGTTATCTAAAATAAGTAAATTAAAGGAGCCATGGGAGAATGAGTTTACATTTTTATTAAATGTCTGGGATTAAATTACAGATTTCTTACCCTGAGAAATGTACGACATTTGCGGCAGAGGGAAAAAGTAATACATTGGATAATAATGTTATCTGGTTAATTGTATCTAAGGGTAGCATGTTCATTTAAGTAAACATATACATAGACGTTGTTTAAAACTTATGATTAATGATTTGAGTCAAAGGGGAATTATCATTAGGTTTAGTTTATAGTTCACTTTTGAGTTTCTGAATCGAGGTAGCATAGTGAATGCTAGTTAGGCGTGTTGTGTTCTTCTGGGAAAATTGATGTTTAGGTGTCTCACTTTTAGACGTTTCCTGGGATTATAATCCTGGGGAGAGTGGGGGAGATTGAGGGAATAAACGACCAAATTGAAAAAGGCCTGGAAGTTTATTAAGTTGTTCAATCATTAAGGTTTGCAAATACATACACATAAAACATTTGTTAGGACTATTTGTTATTGTGCAAAGGTATTTTAAAGAGGCACGCTCACATATGGAACTTTATGAGTTTTTATTTTATGAGTTTTAATTACACAAGTTAATTTTTTTATTTTAAGGATAAAGGGTTCTTTAATATGTCTAATGTAGTATGGAACATGACTATACAAGGGTGGGTTGACTTATTGACCTTATCATGGCTATCTTCTGAGGTCTGATCAGCCTCAGGGGAGAGTCATTGGTATAATGAATGTGGTCATATTGAGTTACTAGTTTTAAGGTCAATTAATTATAATGATGTTTTAGTTTGGGGTTAGAATTATTGTTTGAATCACTGATGAGAAAGTGTTTCAGGATTCTGTTTTACAATATTAGCAGTGAAGTTTTTGAATTGGCTATTATTGAATTGGTATTACAACAGAAAATAATCCTATTTATCATTGAGAATAAATAGGGGGAGATAAAACATGGTCCTTTGAGGTTTGGACAGGACACCGTATTAAGCCAATAGGGCAGGAAATTACATATAAAAATAAGTTTCAGTTCTTAGGGGTGATAAATTACTGTAGATAAGGTATTCCACACACTATGCAACATATATTACATTCATGTTATTGTCAGATAGAATACTGAGGATCTCTGAAGGAAAGAGCTTGTAAGTGTAGAAAGGATTTTGAATATGGTTAGGATTCATTGTGGCTTTGTTTGACTATTAGGAGGTTTTTCTTTAAATAGTATTACATTTGACAGGAATATATGACATCTGTGGTGAATTTATTATTGTAAGGATTAAGATGGATTGATTAAGTAAATGTAAAGACTTTAGAGATTGCCACTCATAGACATGTTTTTTCTAAAATCAATGATTTTAGATAAAGTCGAACAGTGAGACGCTTAGTGGTATTTGAGAGATAGGAGCGAAAAGGGTTACTGTTTAAATCGGTAAATATATATATTTAAGAACATATATGAATAGCACAGATACTTCTTAAACTAGACAAGACACTTGACAGAGAATTGATACAGGATAAATATGAATGGACGCCAAAGGGAGAATTGCACATACATGATAATGTCAGAACATAAGGATAATTTACTAATCCTACCTAAGTCATTATTTAGGGTAGATAAGGTTGTTACCTAGGCAGAGCCAGGTATCAAAAGGGGGATAGGAAAGTTTGTGGTCTAGGATAGGACACGTAGTGGCCTATTGGATAATAAACTAATAATAAAAAAACAAAAAAATAAAAAAAATGTAGCTAACAAATAGGCATAGAAGTTAGAGATATAATCAGATAAAACATATGAGAAACTGTTTATTAACCAAGCCTGTATGTCCAGGATTTTATGCATTACAGGTGAACTACAGGTGAAGTCACTCAATCCAGTCCCCGAGGCTTGTTGGGGGGACCATACCAAGGACTCCTGGTGACAGCTAGCTGAAAGAGCTACCCGGATTCATATCACACGGCGGGAGGGGAAGACACAATGACACTGTCGAACAATAAACAGTGTTCGAGAGGAGAACTGGAATTAACAGAATTCCAGGGGCCATCTCTCGAATGAAGATCTCCTTTCTGTCATTTCATCCCTGTTTTTGTTCATAGAAGTGAAAGTGTGTCTGGCTCTTGCTAATGATGTGTTCTCGGGGAGAGGGTGGGGCTTCACATGGGCACTGTTTGTCTGAGCTGTCTTATCGTGGGCGCCATATTCCTGATACAGCACGTCTGAACTGAGTATGTGGAGAGTGGTAATTTGACCCATGGTTTAGACGATGAGGATTTTGTTCCAAAACAAGCATAAGAGATCCCTAGATCTGGGTAGACAGGAAGTTAGAGTAGAGGTTGGGAAGGATCTCTCAATGGAGTTTTATGTAGACCAAATGGGGTCTCTAACTACATGGCAGTCTAGGACTCTGAGACATTATGGCATATATCGGTGCAGGTTCCCATATTGATCATGGACACAGGTCATAGCTCATTTGGAGAGAGAGGGCTATATGAATCCACTCACCCAGTATGGAAGAAGGTAGAGTATAGTGAAGGTGAGAGTTTTTGATTGTAATCAGGAGAGAGGGATGTATTGCATAAAGATACACCTAACCCTTTAAACAGAAATGAAGGAGGATCTAGGGTTGTGGTATGATGGATATGACCAGGTCTTGGTCGACACCCTAGTACGGTTCTGGGTAGAGAAGTTTAGGCCGGTATGGTAAAGCTGTTCACGAAAGCAGGAATGCCAGATAATGACAGTTGCATTGACTTCCACGATTTATATCCACAGGTTCCTCCCTTTACAGTGACCGGAGGAGATTATTACCGTTTGGCCCGGTACAGTACTCTTGGGAAATGATGTCAGGGAGAGGTTTTACCAACAGATTGGACAGGATTATGCTCCCGTGTACATTTGGGAATGCCTTTCACACTCATTCAACACCAAGACATGAAGTATAGCCAGATGGGAGAAAAGAGCTACTCCATCCGGGTCTCTTATTGAGTATGTATACATTGATAACATTGGGGTTCCACGGACGAGGACTGGATTAATTATATTTATTATAATCAACAGCGCTTTAACAATTATACCAGAGATGCTATTAAAGGTTTTGCAGAACAGACTGAAGCAACCAGCTGGATGGCTTGGCAGAATAGAATTGCATTAGATATGTTATTGGCTGAAAAGGGAGAAGTATGCGTGATTTTCGGGACCATGTTTGTGCTTACATCCCAAATAACACAGCTCCGGACGAATCAGTGCCCGAAGCCTCAGCTGGTTTGACCACCCTGGCTCACGGTTTGGCAGAAAACTCTGGGGTGGATACTTCTCTGACTAATTGGTTTGATAGTATGTTCGGAAAATGGAAAAAATATTATGATCACTGTATTATGGACTGCATTCACCTGTGTGACTGTTTTAGTTTTATGGGGCTGTTGTCTAATTCCCTGTGTACGAGGCCTTATTTCCAGGACTCTGGAGAAATCGATGATAATAGATGGTGAGTAACCAGTGGATTCCAAGTTCTGACCCGTGGAGTGCTGAATGCATGTCTACAGAACAAGTGGACGAATCTGGATCCTTAATTTGCGGGGAATTTATATTTGATGAGACCATTTTTGATGTTTAGGGAGGTTAGGTTGTATCTTGTTTCATTATTATACTGTTTTTTTTAATGAAGATTGTAACGAAATTCCTGATAAGAAGAGTTATGATTCTGATGTAGGCCTAAGAAACAGTCATGGCGAATGCAAGTAGTGGGTTATGTTTAGGTGATGTTTTGATAACAAGTAGTGGGTTATGTTTAGGTGATGTTTTGATGACAATAAATATTTCTAGTAAAAATAGAAATAGGCTTTTTAATATTACAAAATAACTACATGTGTGATTGGATGTATAATATTTAATCAAAGGGTGGATATGTTAAGGGAATTTTTATCAATAATGACTAATTATTTATACATTTCAGTCAGGACTGACTAATCAGAATACTATTATGTTACTGTATAAGTACTAATCAGAATACTGTTATGTTACTGTATATGTAACTAATCAGAATACTATTATGTTACTGTATATGCACTAATCAGAATACTATTATGTTACTGTATATGTACTAATCAGAATACTATTATGTTACTGTATATGTACTAATCAGAATACTATTATGTTACTGTATATGTATGAATTTTCTTTTAACCTTAGTACTGAATATAATGTGTGTAAATATAATCAAGAATTAGAACAATGACTGTCTGTTCCTTGGTAGAAATGAATGAACTATATCGCCAGACTGGCTAGAATGCTTAGTCTGGGCTCTGTCCATTACTATAAAATAAGGGTCATACAAATCCTTATGAATTGACAGAGTATTTAATTTTAATTGGGTGTTAAAACATAGAGGAATTTAATTCCTGCAACACTTTCAGAAAATACCTCCAACTGAAAAGGGACTAACTGTTCTGTAAACAGTTGTGTAAAACTCAGCAGATACACCATCAGTCCCAGGAGACCTCCAACAGAAAAGGGACTAACTGTTCTGTAAACAGTTGTGTGAAACTCAGCAGATATACCATCAGTCCTAGGAGACCTCCAACAGAAAAGGGACTAACTGTTCTGTAAACAGTTGTGTAAAACTCAGCAGATATACCATCAGTCCCAGGAGACTTATTATTTTTAAGTTGTTCAATAGAATAAATGATGTGTTCAACTAAAACAGGGTTTTCACACTGTTCCCTGTCAGCCTCACCAACTGATTTCACATCCCCCAGACAATCAAAACAAAGAGTTGAGGACACCTCACAATACTGTAGAAGATGAGGACACCTCACAATACTGTAGAAGATGAGGACACCTCACAATACTGTAGAAGATGAGGACACCTCACAATACTGTAGAAGATGAGGACACCTCACAATACTGTAGAAGATGAGGACACCTCACAATACTGTAGAAGATGAGGACACCTCACAATACTGTAGAAGATGAGGACACCTCACAATACTGTAGAAGATGAGGACACCTCACGATACTGTAGAAGATGAGGACAGCTCACAATACTGTAGAAGATGAGGACACCTCACAATACTGTAGAAGATGAGGACACCTCACAATACTGTAGAAGATGAGGACACCTCACAGTACTGTAGAAGATGAGGACACCTCACA
Organism: Oncorhynchus clarkii lewisi; assembly: GCF_045791955.1. Classification (NCBI taxonomy): domain Eukaryota; kingdom Metazoa; phylum Chordata; class Actinopteri; order Salmoniformes; family Salmonidae; genus Oncorhynchus; species Oncorhynchus clarkii. The sequence continues at coordinate 174,472 of NW_027261136.1, read as the reverse complement.
ATACTGTAGAAGATGAGGACACCTCACAGTACTGTAGAAGATGAGGACACCTCACAATACTGTAGAAGATGAGGACACCTCACAATACTGTAGAAGATGAGGACACCTCACAATACTGTAGAAGATGAGGACACCTCACAATACTGTAGAAGATGAGGACACCTCACAATACTGTAGAAGATGAGGACACCTCACAATACTGTAGAAGATGAGGACACCTCACAATACTTGTCACACCCTGACCATAGTTTGCTTTGTATGTTTCTATGTTTTGGTTGGTCAGGGTGTGATCTGAGTGGGCATTCTATGTTGGATGTCTTGTTTGTCTATTTCTATGTCTAGCCTGATATGGTTCTCAATCAGAGGCAGGTGTTAGTCATTGTCTCTGATTGGGAACCATATTTAGGTAGCCTGGGTTTCACTGTGTGTTGGTGGGTGATTGTTCCTGTCTCTGTGTTTTGCACCAGATAGGACTGTTTTAGGTTTTCTTAGTTTACTCACGTATAGTTTTCTTCATTATAAATTAAAACATATACAGTATAATAACCACCACGCTGCCTTTTGGTCCGCATCTCCTTCAGATGAAGAAAACTGTTACAATAATGTAGAAGTTGCAACTAAAGATGTAGATTAATGTGGTATATGTGACGAGACCAGTCATATTTAATCTGGACCAACTCATGTTTTAATATAGAGCTATTAAGCTTCCAATAGGATGCTCTGCCAGGGCCATTATCAGACATAAACAGTGTAATGTCAGTATAAACAGCTCTATGATCAGTAAGGGCCATTATCAGAGATCAACAGTGTAATGTCAGTATAAACAGCTCTATGATCAGTAAGGGCCATTATCAGAGATAAACAGTGTAATGTCAATATAAACAGCTCTATGATCAGTAAGGGCCATTATCAGAGATAAACAGCTCTATGATCAGTAAGGGCCATTATCAGAGATCAACAGTGTAATGTCAATATAAACATCTCTATGATCAGTAAGGGCCATTATCAGAGATAAACAGCTCTATGATCAGTAAGGGCCATTATCAGAGATAAACAGTGTAATGCCAATATAAACAGCTCTATAATCAGTAAGGGCCATTATCAGAGATAAACAGCTCTATGATCAGTAAGGGCCATTATCAGAGATCAACAGTGTAATGTCAGTATAAACAGCTCTATGATCAGTAAGGGCCATTATCAGAGATAAACAGTGTAATGTCAATATAAACAGCTCTATGATCAGTAAGGGCCATTATCAGAGATAAACAGCTCTATGATCAGTAAGGGCCATTATCAGAGATCAACAGTGTAATGTCAATATAAACATCTCTATGATCAGTAAGGGCCATTATCAGAGATAAACAGCTCTATGATCAGTAAGGGCCATTATCAGAGATAAACAGTGTAATGCCAATATAAACAGCTCTATAATCAGTAAGGGCCATTATCAGAGATAAACAGCTCTATGATCAGTAAGGGCCATTATCAGAGATAAACAGCTCTATGATCAGTTAGGGCCATTATCAGAGATAAACAGTGTAATGTCAATATAAACAGCTCTATGATCAGTAAGGGCCATTATCAGAGATAAACAGTGTAATGCCAATATAAACAGCTCTATGATCAGTAAGGGCCATTATCAGAGATACACAGCTCTATGATCAGTAAGGGCCATTATCAGAGATAAACAGTGTAATGTCATTATAAACAGCTCTATGATCAGTAAGGGCCATTATCAGAGATACACAGCTCTATGATCAGTAAGGGCCATTATCAGAGATAAACAGTGTAATGCCAATATAAACAGCTCTATGATCAGTAAGGGCCATTATCAGAGATAAACAGTGTAATGTCATTATAAACAGCTCTATGATCAGTAAGGGCCATTATCAGAGATAAACAGTGTAATGTCATTATAAACAGCTCTATGATCAGTAAGGGCCATTATCAGAGATAAACAGTGTAATGTCAATATAAACAGCTCTATGATCAGTAAGGGCCATTATCAGAGATAAACAGTGTAATGTCATTATAAACAGCTCTATGATCAGTAAGGGCCATTATCAGAGATAAACAGTGTAATGTCATTATAAACAGCTCTATGGTCAGTAAGGGCCATTATCAGAGATAAACAGTGTAATGTCAATATAAACAGCTCTATGATCAGTAAGGGCCTTTATCAGAGATAAACAGTGTAATGTCAGTATAAACAGCTCTATGGTCAGTAAGGGCCATTATCAGAGATAAACAGCTCTATGACCAGTAAGGGCCATTATCAGAGATAAACAGCTCTATGATCAGTAAGGGCCATTATCAGAGATAAACAGTGTAATGTCAATATAAACAGCTCTATGATCAGTAAGGTGAGTGACCAGGATGTTAACAGAAATATCCTGTTAATCAAATCATTTAGACACCAACCAAAGATCTGTGGTGATTGTCTGGAGTGGGTCTTATTACTCCAAGTGAAAGACTCGTCATTAGGAAACTTTACTCTCCAAATATATACAATATCAAACCTTTCCATCAACTGGCTCAAACTAATATTCATAGAAATGAACTGTCCTGGAGGCCAAACTAATATTCATAGAAATGAACTGTCCTGGAGGCCAAACTAATATTCATAGAAATGAACTGTCCTGGAGGCCAAACTAATATTCATAGAAATGAACTGTCCTGGAGGCCAAACTAATATTCATAGAAATGAACTGTCCTGGAGGCCAAACTAATATTCATAGAAATGAACTGTCCTGGAGCCCAAACTAATATTCATAGAAATGAACTGTCCTGGAGGCCAAACTAATATTCATAGAAATGAACTGTCCTGGAGGCCATCTTTCATTTAAATGATTCTGAGAAATATTAAAATCCCCACCTACTATAAGTAAAGCATTAGGGAACTTGGTTAGCCTATTATAAGTAAAGCATTAGGGAACTTGGTTAGCCTACTATAAGTAAAGCATTAGGGAACTTGGTTAGCCTACTATAAGTAAAGCATTAGGGAACATGGTTAGCCTACTATAAGTAAAGCATTAGGGAACTTGGTTAGCCTACTATAAGTAAAGCATTAGGGAACTTGGTTAGCCTATTATAAGTAAAGCATTAGGGAACTTGGTTAGCCTACTATAAGTAAAGCATTAGGGAACTTGGTTAGCCTACTATAAGTAAAGCATTAGGGAACATGGTTAGCCTACTATAAGTAAAGCATTAGGGAACTTGGTTAGCCTACTATAAGTAAAGCATTAGGGAACTTGGTTAGCCTATTATAAGTAAAGCATTAGGGAACTTGGTTAGCCTACTATAAGTAAAGCATTAGGGAACTTGGTTAGCCTACTATAAGTAAAGCATTAGGGAACATGGTTAGCCTACTATAAGTAAAGCATTAGGGAACTTGGTTAGCCTACTATAAGTAAAGCATTAGGGAACTTGGTTAGCCTACTATAAGTAAAGCATTAGGGAACTTGGTTATCCTACTATAAGTAAAGCTTTAGGGAACTTGGTTAGCCTATTATAAGTAAAGCATTAGGGAACTTGGTTAGCCTACTATAAGTAAAGCTTTAGGGAACTTGGTTAGCCTTCTATAAGTAAAGCATTAGGGAACTTGGTTAGCCTACTATAAGTAAAGCATTAGGGAACTTGGTTAGCCTACTATAGTAAAGCATTAGGGAACTTGGTTAGCCTACTATAAGTAAAGCATTAGGGAACTTGGTTAGCCTACTATAGTAAAGCATTAGGGAACTTGGTTAGCCTACTATAAGTAAAGCATTAGGGAACTTGGTTAGCCTACTATAAGTAAAGCATTAGGGAACTTGGTTAGCCTACTATAAGTAAAGCATTAGGGAACTTGGTTAGCCTACTATAAGTAAAGCATTAGGGAACTTGGTTAGCCTACTATAAGTAAAGCATTAGGGAACTTGGTTAGCCTACTATAAGTAAAGCATTAGGGAACTTGGTTAGCCTACTATAAGTAAAGCATTAGGGAACTTGGTTAGCCTACTATAAGTAAAGCATTAGGGAACTTGGTTAGCCTACTATAAGTAAAGCATTAGGGAACTTGGTTAGCCTACTATTAGTAAAGCATTAGGGAACTTGGTTAGCCTACTATAAGTAAAGCTTTAGGGAAATTGGTTAGCCAATGGAGAATACGTTTTTCCAAAGATTCAAGTCACTGATCATTTTCAAGTTTGGAATTGAACCAATAAATGTTGGTAATTGTAAAGGTTTTTCTCCTCTTCGTCTGAAGAGGAGAGGGGAGAAGGATCGGAGGACCAATATGCGTCCATGGTTCTTTTAATGAGAAATACTCAACATGAACACAACTGATACAAAGAGAATAAACGTGAAATGAACGAAAACCGAAACAGTACCGTGTGGTGAAAAACACAGACACGGAAACAAACACCCACAAACACACAGTGCAACCCAGGCTACCTAAGTATGATTCTCAATCAGAGACAACTAATGGCACCTGCCTCTGATTGAGAACCGTACTAGGCCGAAACATAGAAATCCCAAAATCATAGAAGAACAAACAGACTGCCCACCCCAACTCACGCCCTGACCATACTAAATAAAGGCAAAACAAAGGAAATAGAGGTCAGAATGTGACAGTAAATATGATGATGATGTTACAGTTGATGACAAGACACAGGAATTGACCAATAGGGTCCCAGTCTGAGTGTAAAATACTTCCATTGAACTGATTCATTAGAGTGGTGACTCCAGCAGAGAGTTCAGAACCATGAGAGAGACACAAATCATTTCCCCACTGAGATCTGTAGATGTTGACATCAATCTGTTTGGCAAGAACAAATAAGGCATTGCTCTATACATTATTTCTTAACCCCCCGGCATTGAGTGAAACTATAAACAACGACAAACTGGAATACAGAACAGAAAGTACTACGAGATAAACAATTACAAACTCTAGTAAAACTGAGAAGAAACCAGACCTGCACAACATATAGATTTAAATGATTGTTATAATTACACTATTCTCACTCAAAGATTACTGCCAGGCCTCCATATAGATTTAAATGAGTGTTATAATGACACTATTCTCACTCAAAGATTACTGCCAGACCTAGAATCAAAGATCTCACTGCCTTTACTGCAGGTAACAATAGCAAAAAGTCAGAGAAAAAAAATCTAAAATATCCATTAGTCTAGAAGTCCTGTGCAGTTAGATAGAACACACCTTCTCCAATCACTAAAGTTACATCACCTCAGAACCGGGAATGAGATCTGCTCACATCAGAGGGAGATATCTAGGTATGTTGAGCATCAGTCAGTCTATGGCACTAGTCAAGGAGGAAGGCTGATTTCAGATCCGTTGATGAAAGCCCTCTGATGAAGTAAGCCCTGTAACGTAGAGACGCTGGGAGTCGGGAAGCAAGTGGTGAGTTTAATAATAAACGGAATATGGACCAATACAGGAAACAAGAGTAACCTACGGACATGAAACATTGTTAATACTGCCTGGGTAACGAACCTAAGGGAGTGCCAGATAAAGGGGAGGTAATGAGTGAGGTAATGGAGTCCAGGTATGCCTCATGATGAGTTTTACTAGGTGCGTCTAATGATGGATGCCATGTGCACGTAATGATGGATGCCAGGTGTGTCTAATGATTGATGCCAGGTGTGTGTAATGATGGATGCCAGGTGTGTCTAATGATTGATGCCAGGTGCGTGTAATGATGGATGCCAGGTGCGTGTAATGATGGATGCCAGGTGCGTGTAATGATTGATGCCAGGTGCATATAATGATTGATGCCAGGTGCGTGTAATGATTGATGACAGGTGTGTCTAATGATTGATGCCAGGTGCGTGTAATGATTGATGCCAAGTGTGTATAATGATTGATGCCAGGTGCGTGTAATGATTGGATGCCAGGTGTGTCTAATGATTGATGCCAGGTGCGTGTAATGATTGATGCCAGTTGTTTCTAATGATTGATGCCAGGTGCGTGTAATGATGGATGCCAGGTGTGTCTAATGATTAATGCCAGGTGCGTGTAATGATTGATGCCAGGTGCGTGTAATGATTGACGCCAGGTGTGTCTAATGATGGATGCCAGGTGCGTGTAATGATTGATGCCAGGTGTGTCTAATGATTGATGCCAGGTGCGTGTAATGATGGATGCCAGGTGTTTCTAATTATTGATGCCAGGTGCATGTAATGATTGATGCCAGGTGCATCTAATGATTGGAATGACTTCAGAGTGTTACTACCATTTAGTGAAAGGATAGAATGACTTAGTGTTACTACCATTTAGTGAAAGGATGGAATGACTTAGTGTTACTACCATTTAGTGAAAGGATGGAATGACTTAGTGTTACTACCATTTAGTGAAATGATGGAATGACTTAGTGTTACTACCATTTAGTGAAAGGATGGAATGACTTAGTGTTACTACCATTTAGTGAAAGGATGGAATGACTTAGTGTTACTACCATTTAGTGAAAGGATGGAATGACTTAGTGTTACTACCATTTAGTGAAAGGATGGAATGACTTAGTGTTACTACCATTTAGTGAAAGGATGGAATGACTTAGTGTTACTACCATTTAGTGAAAGGATGGAATGACTTAGTGTTACTACCATTTAGTGAAATGATGGAATGACTTAGTGTTACTACCATTTAGTGAAATGATGGAATGACTTAGTGTTACTACCATTTAGTGAAAGGATGGAATGACTTAGTGTTACTACCATTTAGTGAAAGGATGGAATGACTTAGTGTTACTACCATTTAGTGAAAGGATGGAATGACTTAGTGTTACTACCATTTAGTGAAAGGATGGGATGACTTAGTGTTACTACCATTTAGTGAAAGGATGGAATGACTTAGTGTTACTACCATTTAGTGAAATGATGGAATGACTTAGTGTTACTACCATTTAGTGAAAGGATGGAATGACTTAGTGTTACTACCATTTAGTGAAAGGATGGAATGACTTAGTGGTACTACCATTTAGTGAAAGGATGGAATGACTTAGTGTTACTACCATTTAGTGAAAGGATGGGATGACTTAGTGTTACTACCATTTAGTGAAAGGATGGAATGACTTCAGAGTGTTACTACCATTTAGTGAAATGATGGAATGACTTCAGAGTGTTACTACCATTTAGTGAAAGGATGGAATGACTTCAGAGTGTTACTACCATTTAGTGAAAGGATGGAATGACTTCAGAGTGTTACTACCATTTAGTGAAATGATGGAATGACTTCAGAGTGTTACTACCATTTAGTGAAAGGATGGAATGACTTAGTGTTACTACCATTTAGTGAAATGATGGAATGACTTCAGAGTGTTACTACCATTTAGTGAAAGGATGGAATGACTTCAGAGTGTTACTACCATTTAGTGAAAGGATGGAATGACTTCAGAGTGTTACTACCATTTAGTGAAAGGATGGAATGACTTCAGAGTGTTACTACCATTTAGTGAAAGGATGGAATGACTTCAGAGTGTTACTACCATTTAGTGAAAGGATGGAATGACTTCAGAGTGTTACTAACATCATATCAAACATAAAACATGTACAACGGATCTTTTTATTATACTGAACAAAAATATAAACCCAACATGCAACAATTACAAAGATTTTACTGAGTTACAGTTCATATAAGGACATCAGTCAGTTGAAATACTAAATTCATTAGGCCCTAATCTACGGATTTCACATGACTGGGAACACAGATATGCATCTGTTTGTCAGACACCTTAATAAAACAGTAGGAGTGTGGATCAGAAAACCAGTCAGTATCTGGCGTGACCATTTGCCTCATGCAGTACAACACATCTCCTTCACATAGAGTTGATCAGGCTGTTGATTGTGGCCTGTGGAATGTTGTCCCAGTCCTCTTCAATGGCTGTGCGAAGTTGCTGGATATTCGTGAGAATTGGAACATGCTGTAGTACATGTCTATCCAGAGCATCCCAAACATGCTCAATGGGTGACATGTCTCGTGAGTACTCAGTTCATGGAGGACTGGGACATTTTCAGCATCCAAGAATTGTGTCCAGATCCTTGTGACATCGGGCCGTTCATTATGATGCTGAAACATGAGGTGTGTGTGTCAGTGTGTGTGTGTCTAGTGTGTGTTTGTCCAGTGTGTGTGTGTGTGTGTGTGTGTGTGTGTGTGTGTGTGTGTTCGGTGTCTGTGTGTAGTATTTGTGTCCAGTGTGTGTGTCCAGTGTGTGTGTGTGTGTGTGTGTGTGTGTGTGTGTGTGTGTTAGTCCAGTGTATGTGTGTGTCTAGTGTGTCCAGTGTGTGTGATGGCCAAGTATGTGTGTGTGTGTCCAGTCTTTGTGTGTGTCTGTGTTTGTGTGTGTGTCTGTGTGTGTGTGTGTCCAGTGTGTGTGTGTGTACCCATGTCCAGTGTGCGTGTGTGTGTGTCAGTGTCTCCTGACCCCTCCTGTCTCAGCCTCCAGTATTTATGCTGCAGTAGTTTATGTGTCGGGGGGCGAGGGTCAGTTTGTTATATCTGGAGTACTTCTCCTGTCCTATCCGGTGTCCTGTGTGAATTTAAGTATGCTCTCTCTAATTCTCTCTTTCTTTCTCTCTCTCGGAGGACCTGAGCCCTAGTACAATGCCTCAGGACTACCTGGCATGATGACTCCTTGCTGTCCCAAGTCCACCTGGCCGTGCTGCTGCTCCAGTTTCAACTGTTCTGCCTGCGGCTTATGGAACCCTGACCTGTTCACCAGACGTGCTACCTGTCCCAGACCTGCTGTTTTCAACTCTCTAGAGACAGCAGGAGTGGTAGAGATACTCTCAATGATCAGCTATGAAAAGCCAACTGACATTTACTCCTGAGGTGCTGACTTGCTGCACCCTCGACAACCACTGTGATTATTATTATTTGACCATGCTGGTCATTTATGAACATTTGAACATCTTGGCCATGTTCTGTTATAATCTCCACCCGGCACAGCCAGAAGAGGACTGGCCACCCCTCATAGCCTGGTTCCTCTCTAGGTTTCTTCCTAGGTTCTGGCCTTTCTAGGGAGTTTTTCCTAGCCACCGTGCTTCTACACCTACATTGCTTGCTGTTTGGGGTTTTAGGCTGGGTTTCTGTACAGCACTTTGAGATATCAGCTGATGTAAAGAAGGGCTAAATAAATACATTTGATTTGATTTGTGTGAGTGTCAGTGTGTGTGTGTCTTGTGTGCGTGTGTGTGTGTGTGTGTGTGTGTGTGTGTCCAGTGTCTGTGTGTAGTATCTGTGTCCAGTGTGTGTGTGTCTGTCTCTGTGTATATCTAGTGTGTGTCCAGTGTGTGTGTGTGCCAAGTGTGTGTGTGTGTCCAGTGTGTGTCCAGTATTTGTGGGTCCAGTCTGTGTGCATGTGTGTGTCTAGTGTGTGTCCAGTGTGTGTCTAGAATTTGTGTCAAGTGTGTGTGTCCAGAGTGTGTGTATGTGTGTCCAGTGTGTGTGTGTGTGTGTGTGTGTGTGTGTGTGTGTGTGTGTGTGTGTGTGTGTGTGTGTGTGTGTGTGTGTGTGTGTGTGTGTGTGTGTGTGTGTGTGTGTGAGTTCAGGTGTATCCCTCAATGACTGTCTGTTCTTCTGCTTACCGCTACAGTGTGGAACATGGTGGAGAGAACAGAATGAAACCTGGGCCTAGAAAATGTGAGTGTTGACTGTCTGTAAAGAATATGACTAAGAATAAGTCTTAATTCAAGTTAAGTCAAAGTCAAAGACCACCATCATTACTTACTTGGTCATATTACATATCAGCTGTAGTTCTACAGAAGCAGAAATCAGGGACACCAAAGTTTACAAAGATTTGCTTTGACAATGTGTCTGTCTGTGTGTGTGTGTGGTGTGTTACTGAATAAATGTGTGTTTGTGTTCATGATGCATACAATGTGTATTCTGTGTGTGTATCCTGTGTCTGTTTGTGTGCACAGTGTGTGTGTGTCCAGTGTGTGTGTCCTGTGTGTTTGTGTGTGTGTGTGTGTCAGTGTGTGTGTCCAGTATGTGTGTGCAGCGTGTGTGTGTGTGTGTGTGTGTGTGTGTGTGTGTGTTTGTGTGTTTGTGTGTAAGTGTTTGTGTCAGTGTGTGTATCAGTTTGTCTGACAAAGAGACACTGAGGAGTCAACCCACAAAAGTCTAAACCCTGGATAGAGGGGCTCAGTGAATGTGGAGGTGAATGTGATCAGGTGGGTCAGTGTGTCAGAGGAGGCTCTATAGAAGGACAGAGTGCCGGTTGGCCAGTCCAGATACACTCCTACTCTGTGGGAGCTGGAGGAGGGGACGTCTATGGTAGTGTGATTATTATTGTGACAGGCAGAGTAACTGTTTTCAATGCAGTCCAGACTCCAGGACTTGTCATTGTATCCAAGACAACAGTCATTAACCTCTCCTCTCCTGCTGATTCCTTTATATGTCACTCCTATAACAGCCCCTTCCCCACTCCACTCTACCTCCCAGTAACAGCGCCCAGTCAGTCCCTCTCTACACAGCACCTGTCCACAGTCCTTAAATCTCTCTGGGTGATCAGGATACGGCTGCTTCTCTCTCCTACATGTCACCTTTCTGTTCTCCTCAGACAGAGAGAGGAGTCTGTTTACTGTGTTTAGGTCCAGTGTGAGATCACAGACATCTGATGGATGAAACCAGACACAAAATTAGAAATCATCATCATTCACATTAGAATGTTACCTTCTTAAGAAGTTAACCTTTTGCGTGTAGGGGGCGATACTTTCGTTTTTGGCTAAAAACACGTACCCGTTTGAAACTGCCTATTTCTCAGCCCCCGAAACTAGAATATGCATGTAATTGTCAGATTAGGATAGAAAACACTCTGAAGTTTCCAAAACTGTACATTTTTCGTCTGTGAGTTAAACAGAACTGATATTGCAGACTAAAACCTGAGGAAAATCCAATCAGGAAGTGCCCCTGTTCTTGAAACCTCTCTGTTCCTATGCATCCCTATATAAAGGGATATCAACCATACTTCTTTTTCTATGGCTTTCTAAGGTGTCAACAGCCTTTAGACATAGTTTAGCCTATTGGTTAGAGCATTGGACTAGTAACTGGAAGGTTGCAAGTTCAAAACCCCGAGCTGACGAGGTACAAATCTGTCGTTCTTCCCCTGAACAGGCAGTTAACCCACTGTTCCTAGGCCGTCATTGAAAATAAGAATTTTTTCTTAAGTGACTTGCCTCGTTAAATAAAGGTAAATAAATAAATAAATAGTTTCAGGCTTTTATTTTGAAGAATGAGCGTGAACGACCACATTGCGTAAGTGGATAGGTGGGGGATCTCAGAGTGACTTGAAAGTTAGCCATTGTTACTCCCGGTCCTAGCCAACTGTCCCGGATGATATATTATCGAATAGATATTTGAAAAACACCCTGAGTATTGATTATAAAAAACGTTTGACATGTTTCTGTGGACATTATGGATATAATTTGGAATTTTTGTCGGCGTTGTCGCGACCGCTCTTTCCGGTGGATTCCTGGGCATAACGCACCAAACTAACGGAGGTATTTGGATATAAAAAATATCTTTATGGAACAAAAGGAACATTTATTGTCTAACTGGGAGTCTCGTGAGTGAAAACATCCCGAAGATCATCAAAGGTAAACGATTCATTTGATTGCTTTTCTGATTTTCGTGACCAAGTTACCTGATGCTAAGTGTACTTATTGGTTGTTAATTGTTATTACTTATTGTTTTGTCGAGCGATCGATAAACTTACACAAACGCTTGTATTGCTTTCGCCGTATCATTTCAAAATCTGAGACGACAGATGGATTAACAAAAGGCTAAACTGTGTTTTGCAATATTGCACTTGTGATTTCATGAAATTATATTATATACCTGTGGCGCTAGGCTAGGCTAGTCAGCGTTTCTGTTGACAATTATCACGGATCCGGGATGGGTGGTTCAGAAATTAACTCACTTTTCACTGATAAATTTAATGTAGATGTTTCTAGGTATCAAAAGGAGAAGTTAAGGTAACTTGAGACTTGTGAAATTATCATGATATGTTGTATGGTAATATAAAACACGCTTAGTCACATTAATTACACACACACACACACACACACACACACACACACACACACACACACACACACACACACACACACACACACACAGTCAAAGCAACTCTTTGTAAACTTTGGTGTCCCTGATTTCTGCTTCTGTAGAATTACAGCTGATATTTAATATGACCAAGTCAGTAATGATGGTGGTCTTTGACTTAACTTGAATTAAGACTTATTCTTAGTCATATTCTTCACAGCTGTCAACACTCACATTTTCTAAGCCCAGGTTTCATTCTGTTCTCTCCACCATGTTCCACACTGTAGCGGTAAGCAGAAGAACAGACAGTCATTGAGGGATACACCTGAACTCACACACACACACACACACACACACACACACACACACACACACACACACACACACACACACACACACACACACACACACACACACACACACACACACACACACACACACACACACACACACACACACACACACACACACACACACACACACACACACACACACACACACACACACACACAGTCATCATATAACTTTATCCAAGTGGTGGTAAGAATGTTTGTCTTAACTAGCCTGATAAGTCAAACATGTCTGATATGAACATTGACATAAACCCTCTACATACTTGAGTTTCTCCAGTCTGCAGTGTGGATCCTCCAGTCCAGCAGAGAGCAGTCTGACTCCTGAGTCTCCTGGGTGATTGTAGCTCAGGTCCAGCTCTCTCAGGTGTGAGGGGTTTGACCTCAGAGCTGAGACCAGAGAAGCACAGCCTTCCTCTGTGACTAGACAGCCTGACAGCCTGCAAAGAGTCAAATCATATTAAAATCACACTGATATTCTTTGGTGGTGAAAATAGTGGCAGTATATTTTTCAACATATTCAGATACATCAGTGTCCTGAAACCTTCCATATCTATTCATAAAATAGTGTATCATCATAAAAAATGACAAATGATCAAAGTATTGTCTGCAGATAGAAACATGTATAGTACAAATATTGTAGTAGACTGACCAGACCAGTTTAAAAAGCAGTATCAGTCAGAAGACAGACAGTGAGGAATCAGATTTAGATTGTATTGAGTATACAGTCCACACCATATCTATTTAGACAGTGAGGTATCAGATTTAGATTGTATTGAGTATACAGTCCACACCATATCTATTTAGACAGTGAGGTATCAGATTTAGATTGTATTGAGTATACAGTCCACACCATATCTATTTAGACAGTGAGGTATCAGATTTAGATTGTATTGAGTATACAGTCCACACCATATCTATTTAGACAGTGAGGTATCAGATTTAGATTGTATTGAGTATACAGTCCACACCATATCTATTTAGACAGTGAGGTATCAGATTTAGATTGTATTGAGTATACAGTCCACACCATATCTATTTAGACAGTGAGGTATCAGATTTAGATTGTATTGAGTATACAGTCCACACCATATCTATTTAGACAGTGAAGATAACATTTTAAATGTGTCTCTATACTCCAACATTTTGGATTTCAGATCAAATGTTTCATATGAGGTGACAGTATATAATGTCACCTTTTATTTGAGGATATTTTAATACATATCTGTTTCAATGTTTAGAAAAATTAAAAGCATTTTATGTATCTAGTCCCCCCATTTGAAGAAGTCATAAGTATTCTGACACTTAAAGTGTATTAAATTAGTCAAAAGTTTATCTGGTCCCATATTCCTCGAACACAATGAGACATCAAGCCTGTGACGCCTTGACTGAGAAAGATCATGAATGAATCATGAATAATAATCAGTGAGAAAGTTACAGAGGCTACAACAAAACATACTAACCTCTCACCATTACCAATAACAGACTACAACAAAACATGCTAACCTCTCACCATTACCAATAACAGAGGCCACAACAAAACATGCTAACCTCTCACCATTACCAATAACAGAGGCTACAACAAAACATGCTAACCTCTCACCATTACCAATAACAGAGGCTACAACAAAACATGCTAACCTCTCACCATTACCAATAACAGACTACAACAAAACATGCTAACCTCTCACCATTACCAATAACAGAGGCCACAACAAAACATGCTAACCTCTCACCATTACCAATAACAGAGGCTACAACAAAACATGCTAACCTCTCACCATTACCAATAACAGAGGCTACAACAAAACATGCTAACCTCTCACCATTACCAATAACAGAGACTACAACAAAACATGCTAACCTCTCACCATTACCAATAACAGAGGCTACAACAAAACTTGCTAACCTCTCACCATTACCAATAACAGAGACTACAACAAAACATGCTAACCTCTCACCATTACCAATAACAGAGACTACAACAAAACATGCTAACCTCTCACCATTACCAATAACAGAGGCTACAACAAAACATTCTAACCTCTCACCATTACCAATAACAGAGGCTACAACACAACATACTAACCTCTCACCATTACCAATAACAGAGGCTACAACAAAACATGCTAACCTCTCACCATTACCAATAACAGAGGCTACAACAAAACATGCTAACCTCTCACCATTACCAATAACAGAGGCTACAACAAAACTTGCTAACCTCTCACCATTACCAATAACAGAGGCTACAACAAAACATGCTAACCTCTCACCATTACCAATAACAGACTACAACAAAACATGCTAACCTCTCACCATTACCAATAACAGACTACAACAAAACATGCTAACCTCTCACCATTATATCAACATTGTATCTCAAATCCAAAATGCTGGAGCAGAGCACCACATTTAAAACTGTAAGCCTCACTGTCCAAACACATATGGTGTGGACTATGTCTGTCTGGTAAACACATGTGGATCTGGTGAACAGTTATCACTTGTTGACCAACTACAGGAATACTGACCTCAGAGTCTCCAGTTTACAGTGGGGATTCCCCAGTCCAGCAGAGAGCAGCTTCACTCCTGAATCCTTCAGGTCATTGTTACTCAGATCCAGCTCTCTCAGGTGTGAGGGGATTGACTCCAGAGCTGAGACCAGAGAAGCACAGCCTTCCTCTGTGACTCCACAGCCTGACAGCCTGACAAAGAGATCATCATGACTTCACAAACACACTGTTAGTTTAACACCAGAAGTGTAGAAGGACAATGGCAGATGCATTTGGTTTATTCTCTCAAACAACATATAGATTCATCTTCCGTCTCCTAGAATTGTATGGTCATAATGTTATACTAATGTGAAAATCAATGCATTTATTCAATATGTTTTTCAAAATAATATATTATACATATTATATATCATTTTATTTACTCACAGAACAGCTCTGGAGGCTTTGACCACTGGCAGCAGCCTCAGAAGACCTTCCTCTGATCTGGAGTATTTCTTCAGGTCAAACACATCCAGCTCCTTTTCTGAAGTCAGCAACACAAAGACCAGCGCTGACCACTGTGCAGGTGACAGGTTGGGTTTTGAGAGACTTCCTGAGCTCAGGTAGCTTTGGATCTCCTCCACTAGAGAATGGTCATTCAGTTCATTCAGACAGTGGAACAGATTGATGCTCCTCTCTGGAGAGGGATTCTCCCCGATCTTCTCCTTGATGTACTTGACTGTTTCTTCATGGCTCTGTGAGCTGCTTCTTGTCTTTGTCAGTAGACCTCGTAAGTGCTTCTGATTGGACTCCAGTGAAAGGCCCAGAAGGAAGCGGAGGAAAAGGTCCAGGTTTCCTGTCTCACTTTGTAAGGCTTTATCCACAGCACTCCTGTAGAAAGTAACTTCAGGCTTGTCGTTTGTTTGCAGTTTGTCAACTAGATTCTCATTGTTGTTGATGAATGAGAGGAACACATATACAGCAGCCAGAAACTCCTGAATGCTCAGATGAACAAAGCAGTACACCTTGTCTTGGTACAGCACACATTCCTCTTTAAAGAGCTGTGTGCACAATCCTGAGTAAACTGAGGCTTCATTGACATCAATGCCAGACTCTTTCAGGTCTTCTTCATAGAAAATCAGATTGCCTTTCACAAGCTGTTGAAAAGCCAGTTTTCCCAGTGACAGAATACTCTCTTTATTCCAGTGTGGACCTGTCTCTTCTTTCCTAAGATACTTTTCATTCTTCTGTTTGGTATGAAACACCACAAGGTGTGTGTACATCTCAGTCAGAGTCTTGGGCATCTCTTCTCTCTTCTGTTCCAGCATGTGTTCAAGGACTGTTGCAGAAATCCAACAGAAGACTGGAATGTGGCACATGATGTGGAGGCTCCTTGATGTCTTTATGTGTGAGATGATTCTGCTGGCCAGGTCCTCATCACTGAATCTCTTCCTGAAGTACTCCTCCTTCTGTGGGTCATTGAACCCTCGTACCTCTGTCACCTGGTCAACACACCCTGAAGGGATCTTATTGGCTGCTGCAGGTCGGGTAGTTATCCAGAGGAGAGCAGAGGGAAGCAGATTTCCCTTGATGAGATTTGTCAGCAGAACATCCACTGAGGTTGACTCTGTGACGTCCCAACAGATCTTGTTCTTCTGGAAGTCTAGGGGCAGTCGGCACTCATCCAGACCATCAAAGATGAACAGAGCTTTGTACTTGTCGTAGTTGGAGATTCTTGATTGTTTGGTTTCCATTGAGAAGTGATTGAGAAGTTCAATGAAAGTGTGTTTGTCCTCTTTCATCAAATTCAGCTCCCGAAAAGGGAATGAAAATACAAATTGGACATCCTGATTTGCTTTTCCTTCAGCCCAGTCCAGAATGAACTTCTGCACAGAGACTGTTTTTCCAATGCCAGCGACTCCCTTTGTCAGCACAGTTCTGATAAGTTTGTCTTGTCCAGTTAAGGGTTTGAAGATGTCATTACATTTGATTGCAGTCTCTGGTCTTGCTTGTTTCCTGGTTGTTGTCTCAATCTGTTTCAGCTCATGTTCCTTATTGACCTCTCCTGTTCCACCCTCTGTGATGTAGAGCTCTGTGTAGATCTTATTGAGAAGTGTTGGGTTTCCTTGTTTAGCGATCCCCTCAAATACACATTGAAACTTCTTCTTTAGATTAGATTTGAGTTCACGTTGGCAAATCACAGCAAGCTCATCTGAATGAATAAATAACACAGAGGATATTAATATTACGTCCGTTTTAATGTCTACAGTATTGTAGGACTGTTATAAAGTTTTACATTATAATAATTCATTCTGTTAACAGACTGGGTGAATGTTTTCATAATGCATTACAGACTGGTGTGACTGATTACATTATTATTGGTATTATTGATGGTATTATTAATGTCTCTCTCTCTCTCTCTAAATTAATCACCACAACACATCCCTGCTACACTAGGTGTTGTGTTAAGGCTGCTACAATATCATTGAGTTACACAGCTACTTTAGTTGTACTTTAACTACAGCTTTTAAATGTTATAAAACATCATTCATCATGAGGCAGACAGATCTTACATTTCTCCAGTGTGTCAGCAAGCTCCTTCTGGTTCATTTTCCTCAGGACGTGCAGTGTGATCTTCAGAGCCCCCTCTCTGGCACTGCTCTCCTGCTTCTCATCTTCAGCATCCACCACTTCCTTATCCTGCTTCTGACTCTCAAAGCCTTCTGGGAGTTCTGGACTAAGAATCCTCTTGAACATCTTCAGCTCGTTCTTCACAAATGTAATAATATTCTCTTCAAGCAACTGAAATAAATCAAGTAAATGAGTTAAGCAAGAAACAAAATGCTTTCTCATTAACACATTAATGAATGATTGACAGATCAACTTAACTTGAGGTAAACAAAAACAAATGTACATAACAGGACCACATACACTGAATATGGAGGCCAGGTCTGTTTGATGACTCTGGGAAGACTGACCACTGAGAATCTCTGACTCTGATCTCTCCTGTTGGTTTCTATGGACAAAACATGAGATTACATCTCCTCATCCAGGGAACACACACACACACACACACACACACACACACACACACACACACACACACACACACACACACACACACACACACACACACACACACACACACACACACACACACACACACACACACACACACACACACACACACACACACACACACACACACACAGGGAGGGGAATGTTTGTTTAATATTGTTTTAGGACTATGAAAATGGACTAAATGATTAGCCTATGTATTATGAAAACAACAACAATAAATGGGAAAATGGGAGAGGAGAAATGACTAGAGACAGTGTTGTTTAACTCACTGACCAGGACCCTTGAGTTCTTCTTACCTTTGTTCAGTAGAAAAGTCTCCCTCTCTAAACTTCATAGGTTGAACCATAGACCGGTCACTCTTCATGGACACACAGCTGGGAACAGGGGAGGCTGGTCTCTCCTGCTTGATTGGTCTTCAACACAACAGAGACAAACATTACATCTCTCATCTACTCTGAGCTCAGATGGGGAAACAGAAGAAGAGTTTCATTCCAAAACGCAATATATCACTTTTCAGAAATGTTGGTGAATTCGATTTTATTGCTTACAGAAATGATCAAATAAATAGTGTTTTTTCACTATCTAATCATGGATTGTTCAATGACAGACATGTATTTGTTTATATTCTATCCCTTGATGGTTTCATTTCAGAGAGTCAAATGTTTTTTGTTGCAAAAGGCTACATATCTGTCTCGCTCTCAAATGTGACCGACCGGCTCAATTTGGTAATTAACTTCTTCGATATAGGGGGCGCCCTTTTAATTTTTGGATAAAAAAACGTTCCCGTTTTAAACAAGATATTTTTTCACGAAAAGATGCTCGACTATGCATATAATTGACTGCTTTGGAAAGAAAACACTCTGACGTTTCCAAAACTGCAAAGATATTGTCTGTGAGTGCCATAGAACTAATGCTACAGGCGAAACCAAGATGAAATTTCATACAGGAAGTGCCCCAGATTTTGAATGCGCTGTGTTCCAATGTCTCCTTATATGGCTGTGAATGCGCCAGGAATGAGCCGACACTTTCTGTCGTTCCCCCAAGGTGTCTGTAGCATTGTGATGTATTTGTAGGCATATCATTGGAAGATTGACCATAAGTGACTACATTTACCAGGTGCCCGCTTGGTGTCCTCCGTCGAAATTATTGCGTAATCTCCAGCTGCGTGCATTTTTCCATTTGGTTCAGAGGAGAAACCAAACTGCCACGAATGATTTATCATCGAATAGATATGTGAAAAACACCTTGAGGATTGATTCTAAACAACGTTTGCCATGTTTCTGTCGATATTATGGAGTTAATTTGGAAAAAAAGTTTGGCGTTGTAATGACTGAATTTTCTGGTTTTTTTCTTAGCCAAACGTGATGAACAAAACAGAGCGATTTCTCCTACACAAATAATATTTTTGGAAAAACTGATCATTTGCTATCTAACTAAGAGTCTCGTCATTGAAAACATCCGAAGTTCTTCAAAGGTAAATGATTTTATTTGAATGCTTTTCTTGTTGTTGTGAAAATGTTGCCTGCTGAATGCTAGGCTTAATGCTATGCTAGGCTATCAATACTCTTACACAAATGCTTGTGTAGCTATGGTTGAAAAGCATATTTAGAAAATCTGAGATGACAGTGTTGTTAACAAAAGGCTAAGCTTGTGAGTGAATATATTTCTTTCATTTCATTTGAGATTTTAGTTAACGTTGTTAACGTTAACGTTAACGTTAACGTTGCGTTATGGTAATGAGCTTGAGGCTACGGGTTTGCTCTCTCTCTTTCCATATGTTCTGACTCTCTACCCTCCCTCTATTCTGACTCTCTACCCTCCCTCTCTCTCTCTCTCTCTCTCTCTTTCCATCTGATCTGACTTTCTACCATCCCTCTCTCTCTCTCCCTCTGTTCTGTCTCCCTCCCCTCCCTCTCTCTCTCTTTCCATATGTTCTGACTCTCTACCCTCCCTCTATTCTGACTCTCTACCCTCCCTCTCTCTCTCTCTCTCTCTCTCTTTCCATCTGATCTGACTTTCTACCCTCCCTCTCTCTCTCTTTCCATCTGTTCTGTCTCCCTCCCCTCCCTCTCTCTCTCTTTCCCTCTGTTCTGACTCTCTACCCTCCCTCTCTCTCTCTTTCCCTCTGTTCTGACTCTCTACTCTCCCTCTCCCTCTGTGAAATCTACGTTTTTTTTTAAATAAAAATGTTCACACATAAAGTGAACCGTTTTTGCTTTGTAATTCTGGGTTATTGTGTGTAGATTGATGAGGGGAAAAACACATTTAATACATTTTAGAATAAGGCTGTAACGTGACAAAATGTGGAAAAAGTCAAGGGGTCTGAATACTTTCTGAATGTTACTGTATATCAGTATATTAGACTCTCTCTCTCTCTCTCTCTCTCTCTCTCTGCAGTGATGTTGTTTTCATCACTTCTGGTTTAACACTGCCATCAAGTGGTGATTGTCCAAACTGCACCACTGTTAAGATGGTGAGAGCAGAGAGAGAGAGAGCAGAGAGCAAAGAGAGAGCAGAGAAAAGAGAGCAGCAGAGCAGAGAGCAGAGAACAGACAGAGAGCAGAGAAAAGAGAGAGCAGCATAGCAGAGAGCAGAGAGAGAGCAGAGAGCAGGCTGAGAGAGCAGAGAGTGAGATCAGAGAGTGAGAGAGAGAGCAGAGTGAGAGAGCAGAGAGAAGAGGGCAGAGAGAGCAGAGAGAGCGAGAAGAAAGAGGGAGAGAGCAGAGAACAGAGAGAGCAGAGGGAGAGAGAACTCTGTTGCTATAGTGACCCTGCATCACAACACTCTGTTGCTATAGTGAACCTGCATTACAACACTCTGTTGCTATAGTGACCCTGCATCACAACACTCTGTTGTACTAAATTGTTTAATTCTATTCCACATATTTAATTGTTTTGTATTTCATGTCATATTTGTTTCATGTTTCAACCAGTCGCAGGTTAACATCAACCTGACAGAGGAAACGTTAAATCAATAAACAAACTGTTTTCACAATTAACAGCCTTTTCTTGTTTCAAGTCTGTTTTATTATGAAAAGTACAATATATCCTTGTATACTTGTACAACTATGGAGCGTATGTCCAGATATAATTGTATATAATTCTATTATTATATTATTATTATTATATATATATTACAATTTGTTATTCAACATAAAATACATTCATGATGTAGGAGACCCAGACCTGTGGAGGTCAAGGTCACAATTATAGGAATTATGTCCTGTGTGTGTGTTTCCAGTGTGTGTGTGTGTCCAGTGTGTGTGTGTGTGATTGTGTTTGTCCAGTGTGTGTGTGTGTCCAGTGTGTGTTCACTGTGTTTGTTTGTCCAGTGTGTGTGTGTGTGTTCAGTGTGTGTGTGTGTCTAGCGTGTGTGTGTGTGTGTGTTTGTGAGTCCAGTGTGTGCGTTTGTCCAGTGTGTGTGTGTGTGTGTGTGTCCAGTGTGTGTCAACTGTGTGTGTGTGTGTGTGTCCAGTGTGTGTGTGTGTGTTCAGTGTGTGTGTGTGTGTGTGCAGTGTGTGTCTAGCGTGTGTGTGTCCAGCGTGTGTGTGTGTCCAATTGTGTGTGTGTGTGTGTGTGTGTGTGTGTGTGTGTGTGTGTGTGTTCAGTGTGTATATGTGTGATCAGTGTGTGTGTCCAATTGTGTGTGTGTGTGTGTCTAGCGTGTGTGTGTGTGTGTGTGTGTCCAGTGTGTGTCCACTGTGTTTGTGTGTGTGTTTGTCCAGTGTGTGTGTGTGTGTGTGTGTGTCTAGCGTGTGTGTGTCTGTGTCCAGTGTGTGTGTGTGTGTGTGTGTGTTCAGTGTGTGTTCAGTGTGTGTGTGTGTGCAGTGTGTGTCCAGTGTGTGTGTGTGTGTTCAGTGTGTGTGTGTCGAGTGTGTGTGTGTGTGTCTAGCGTGTGTGTGTTCAGTGTGTGTGTGTGTTTTTGTGAGTCCAGTGTGTGTGTGTGTACAATTGTGTGTGTGTGTGTGTGTGTTTGTCCAGTGTGTGTGTTTGTCCAGTGTGTGTGTTTGTCCAGTGTGTGTGTGTGTCCAGTGTGTGTGTGTCCGTCCAGTGTGTGTGTGTGTCCAGTGTGTGTGTGTGTGTGTGTGTGTCCAGTGTGTGTGTGTGTGTGTGTCCAGTGTGTGTGTGTGTGTGTCCAGTGTGTGTGTGTGTGTGTGTGTGTGTGTGTGTCGAGTGTGTGTGTGTGTGTGTGTGTGTGTCTAGTGTGTGTGTGTGTGTGTGTGTCCAGTGTGTGTGTGTGTGTGTGTGTGTCCAGTGTGTGTGTTCAGTGTGTGTGTGTGTGTGTGTGTGTGTATTTTTGTTTGTCCAGTGTGTGTGTGTGTCTCTGCCCAGTGTGTGTGTGTGTGTGTCTCTGCCCAGTGTGTGTGTGTGTGTGTGTCTCTGCCCAGTGTGTGTGTGTGTTTGTGTGTGTGTGTGTGTCTCTGCCCAGTGTGTGTGTGTGTGTGTGTGTGTGTGTGTGTGTCTCTGCCCAGTGTGTGTGTGTGTGTCTCTGTCTGTGTGTCTCTGCCCAGTGTGTGTGTGTGTGTGTGTGTATCTGCCCAGTGTGTGTGTGTGTGTGTGTGTCTCTGCCCAGTGTGTGTGTGTGTGTGTGTCTCTGCCCAGTGTGTGTGTGTGTCTCTGCACAGTGTGTGTGTGTGTGTCTCTGCCCAGTGTGTGTGTGTGTGTGTCTCTGCCCAGTGTGTGTGTGTGTGTGTGTCTCTGCCCAGTGTGTGTGTGTGTGTGTGTCTCTGCCCAGTGTGTGTGTGTGTGTGTGTCTCTGCCCAGTGTGTGCTTGTGTGTGTTTGTACAGTGTATTCCTGTGTCCAGTGTTGTATGTTTCCAGTTTTGTGTGTGTGTCCAGTGAATGTGTGTGTTCGTGTGTGTGTTTCCACTGTGTTTGTGTTGTGTGTGTGTGTCAGGTGATTATATCAGGGACACTGAGGAGTCAACACAAACATAAAACCCTGGATAGAGGGGCTCAGTGAATGTGGAGGTGAATGTGATCAGGTGGGTCAGTGTGTCAGAGGAGGCTCTATAGAAGGACAGAGTGCCGGCTGGCCAGTCCAGATACACTCCTACTCTGTGGGAGCTGGAGGAGGGGACGACTATGGTAGTGAGATTATTATTGTGACAGGCAGAGTAACTGTTGTCACAGCAGATCAAACTCCAGGACTTGTCATTGTATCCAAGACAACAGTCATCACCCCTTCCTCTCCTGTTGATTCCTTTATATGTCACTCCTATACCAGGCTCTCTCCCACTCCACTCTACCTCCCAGTAACAGCGCCCAGTCAGACCCTCTCTACACAGCACCTGTCTACAGCCCTCAAATCTCTCTGGGTGATCAGGATACGGCTGCTCCTCTCTCCTCCATGTCATCTTTCTGTTCCCCTCAGACAGAGAGAGGAGTCTGTTTACTGTGTTTGGGTCCAGTGTCAGATCACAGACATCTGATGGATGAAACCAGACACAATATTAGAAATCATCATCATTCACATTAGAATGTTAACTCACTTTTCACTAATTCATTTAATGTAGATGTTTCTAGGTATCAAAAGGAGAAGTTAAGGTAACTTGAGACTTGTTGAATGATCATATGTTATACTGTATGGTAATATAAAACACACTTATTCCCATTAATTACACACACACACACACACACACACACACACACACACACACACACACACACACACACACACACACACACACACACACACACACACACCCACTGTCAAAGCAACTCTTTGTAAACTTTGGTGTCCCTGATTTCTGCTTCTGTAGAACTACAGCTGATATTTAATATGACCAAGTCAGTAATGATGGTGGTCTTTGACTTTGACTTAACTTGAATTAAGACTTATTCTTAGTCATATTCTTCACATCAGTCAACACTCACATTTTCTAAGCCCAGGTTTCATTCTGTTCTCTCCACCATGTTCCACACTGTAGCAGTAAGCAGAAGAACAGACAGTCATTGAGGGATACACCTGAACTCACACACACACACACACACACACACACACACACACAGTCAGCATATAACTTTGTCCAAGTGGTGGTCAGAATGTTTTTCTTAACTAGCCTGATAAGTCCAACATGTCTGATATGAACATTGACATAAACCCTCTACATACTTGAGTTTCTTCAGTCTGCAGTGTGGATCCTCCAGTCCAGCAGAGAGCAGTCTGACTCCTGAGTCTCCTGGGTGATTGTAGCTCAGGTCCAGCTCTCTAAGGTGTGAGGGGTTTGACCTCAGAGCTGAGACCAGAGAAGCACAGCCTTCCTCTGTGACTAGACAGCCTGACAGCCTGCAAAGAGTCAAATCATATTAAAATCACACTGATATTCTTTGGTGGTGAAAATAGTGGCAGTATATTTTTTCAACATATTCAGATATATCAGTGTCCTGAAACCTTCCATATCTATTCATAAAATAGTGTATCATTATTAAAAATGACAAATTATCAAAGTATTGCTTGTAGAGAGAAACATGTATAGTACAAATATTATAGTAGACTGACCAGACCAGTTTAAAAAGCAGTATCAGTCAGAAGACAGACAGTGAGGAATCAGATTTAGATTGTATTGAGTATACAGTCCACACCATATCTATTTAGACAGTGAGGTATCAGATTTAGATTGTATTGAGTATACAGTCCACACCATATCTATTTAGACAGTGAAGATAAAATTTCAAATGTTTCATATGAGGTGACAGTATATAATATAATAACAGAGGCTACAACAAAACATGCTAACCTCTCACCATTACCAATAACAGAGGCTACAACAAAACATACTAACCTCTCACCATCACCAATAACATCACCAATAACAGACTACAACAAAACATGCTAACCTCTCACCATTATCAATAACAGAGGCTTTAACAAAACATACTAACCTCTCACCTCTCACCATTACCAATAACAGAGGCTACAACAAAACATGCTAACCTCTCACCATTACCAATAACAGAGGCTACAACAAAACATACTAACCTCTCACCATCACCAATAACATCACCAATAACAGACTACAACAAAACATGCTAACCTCTCACCATTATCAATAACAGAGGCTACAACAAAACATACTAACCTCTCACCTCTCACCATTACCAATAACAGAGGCTACAACAAAACATACTAACCTCTCACCTCTCACCATTACCAATAACAGAGGCTACAACAAAACATACTAACCTCTCACCATTACCAATAACAGAGGCTACAACAAAACATGCTAACCTCTCACCATTACCAATAACAGAGGCTACAACAAAACATGCTAACCTCTCACCATTTCCAATAACAGAGGCTACAACAAAACATGCTAACCTCTCACCATTACCAATAACAGAGACTACAACAAAACATGCTAACCTCTCACCATTACCAATAACAGAGACTCCAACAAAACATGCTAACCTCTCACCATTACCATTAACAGAGACTACAACAAAACATGCTAACCTCTCACCATTACCAATAACAGAGGCTACAACAAAACATGCTAACCTCTCACCATTACCAATAACAGAGACTACAACAAAACATGCTAACCTCTCACCTTTACCAATAACAGAGGCTACAACAAAACATGCTAACCTCTCACCATTACCAATAACAGAGACTACAACAAAACATGTTAACCTCTCACCTTTACCAATAACAGAGGCTACAACAAAACATGCTAACCTCTCACCATTACCAATAACAGAGACTACAACAAAACATGCTAACCTCTCACCATTACCAATAACAGAGGCTACAACAAAACATGCTAACCTCTCACCATAACCAATAACAGAGGATACAACAAAACATGCTAACCTCTCACCATTACCAATAACAGAGGCTACAACAAAACATACTAACCTCTCACCATTACCAATAACAGAGACTACAACAAAACATGCTAACCTCTCACCATTACCAATAACAGAGGTTACAACAAAACATGCTAACCTCTCACCATTACCAATAACAGAGGCTACAACAAAACATACTAACCTCTCACCATTACCAATAACAGAGACTACAACAAAACATGCTAACCTCTCACCATTACCAATAACAGAGGGTACAACAAAACATGCTAACCTCTCACCTTTAACCTCAAATAAAAGGTGACATTCTGTCCTGTCACCTAATATGAAACATTCTATCTCAAATCCAAAATGCTGGAGAATAGCACCAGATGGAGCAATTTTTACTAATGACATGCCACTGGCTTTGAGTAAGGCCAGAGTGTCTATGTATGTGGATGACTCAACACTATACACGTCAGCTACTACAGCGACTGAAATGACATGCAACACTCAACAACGAGCTGCAGATAGTTTCAGAGTGGGTGGCAAGGAATAAGATAGCCCTAAATATTTCTAAATCTGAAAGCATTGTATTTGGGACAAATCACTCACTAAAACCTAAACCTCAACTAAAACTTTTAATAAATAATGAGGAAATTGAGGAAGTTGAGATTACTGAACTCCTTGGAGTAACACTTGTAAACTGTCATGGTCAAAACATATTGATGCAGTAGTAGCTAAGATGGGGAGAAGTCTGTCCATAATAAAGAGATGCTCTTCCTTCTTAACAACATTATCTACAAGGCAGGTCCTACAGGCCCTAGTTTCTACCTTCTTAACAACACAATCAACAAGGCAGGTCCTACAGGCCCTAGTTTCTACCTTCTTAACAACTCTATCAACAAGGCAGGTCCTACAGGCCCTAGTTTCTACCTTCTTAACAACACTATCAACAAGGCAGGTCCTACAGGCCCTAGTTTCTACCTTCTTAACAACACTATCAACGAGGCAGATCCTACAGGCCCTAGTTTCTACCTTCTTAACAACACTATCAACAAGGCAGGTCCTACAGGCCCTAGTTTCTACCTTCTAGACAGCACTATCAACAAGGCAGGTCCTACAGGCCCTAGTTTCTACCTTCTAGACAGCACTATCAACAAGAAAGGTCCTACAGGCCCTAGTTTCTACCTTCTTAACAACACTATCAACAAGGCAGGTCCTACAGGCCCTAGTTTCTACCTTCTAGACTGCACTATCAACAAGAAAGGTCCTACAGGCCCTAGTTTCTACCTTCTTAACAACACTATCAACAAGGCAGGTCCTAAAGGCCCTAGTTTCTCCCTTCTAGACAGCACTATCAACAAGGCAGGTCCTACAGGCTCTAGTTTCTACCTTCTAGACAGCACTATCAACAAGAAAGGTCCTACAGGCCCTAGTTTCTACCTTCTTAACAACACTATCAACGAGGCAGGTCCTACAGGCCCTAGTTTCTACCTTCTTAACAGCACTATCAACAAGAAAGGCCCTAGTTTCTACCTTCTTAACAACACAATCAACAAGGCAGGTCCTACAGGCTCTAGTTTCTATCTTCTTAACAAGACTATCAACAAGGCAGGTCCTACAGGCCCTAGTTTCTACCTTCTTAACAACACAATCAACAAGGCAGGTCCTACAGGCCCTAGTTTCTACCTTCTTAACAACACTATCAACAAGGCAGGTCCTACAGGCCCTAGTTTCTACCTTCTTAACAACACTATCAACAAGGCAGGTCCTACAGGCCCTAGTTTCTACCTTCTTAACAACACTATCAACAAGGCAGGTCCTACAGGCCCTAGTTTCTACCTTCTTAACAACACTATCAACGAGGCAGGTCCTACAGGCCCTAGTTTCTACCTTCTTAACAGCACTATCAACAAGAAAGGCCCTAGTTTCTACCTTCTTAACAACACAATCAACAAGGCAGGTCCTACAGGCCCTAGATTCTACCTTCTTAACAACACTATCAACAAGGCAGATTCTACAGGCCCTAGTTTCTACCTTCTTAACAAAACTATCAACGAGGCAGATCCTACAGGCCCTAGTTTCTACCTTCTTAACAACACTATCAACGAGGCAGATCCTATAGGCCCTAGTTTCTACCTTCTTAACAACACTATCAACAAGGCAGGTCCTACAGGCGCTAGTTTCTACCTTCTAGACAGCCCTATCAACAAGGCAGGTCCTACAGGCCCTAGTTTCTACCTTCTTAACAGCATTATCTACAAGGCAGGTCCTACAGGCTCTAGTTTCTACCTTCTTAACAGCACTATCAACAAGAAAGGTCCTACAGGCCCTAGTTTCTACCTTCTTAACAACACTATCAACGAGGCAGATCCTACAGGCCCTAGTTTCTACCTTCTTAACAACACTATCAACAAGGCAGGTCCTACAGGCCCAAGTTTTGTCCTGAACTGTTTAGTCTTGTGGTCAGGTGCAACAAAAAAGGACTTAGGAAAATTGCAATTGTCTCAGAAAAGGGCAGCACGGCTGGTTCAGAACAGGGCAGCACGGCTGGTTCAGAACAGGGCAGCACGGCTGGTTCAGAACAGGGCAGCACGGCTGGCCCTTGGATGTACACAGAGAGCTAATGTTAATAATATGCCAGTCAATCTCTCCTGGCTGATAGTGGAGGAGAGATTGACTTCATCACTACTTGTATTTATGAGTGATATTGACATGTTGAAAGCACTGAGCTGTGTGCTAGTAGTTTAAACCGACAGCTCGGTGCTTTCAACACCCATGCATACCCAACAAGACATGTCACCAGAGATCTCTTCACAGTTCCCAAGTCCAGAACAGACTATGGGAGGCACACAGAACTACATAGAGCCATGACTACATGGAACTCTATTCCACAGTACTACATAGAGCCATGACTACATGGAACTCTATTCCACAGTACTACATAGAGCCATGACTACATGGAACTCTATTCCACAGTACTACATAGAGCCATGACTACATGGAACTCTATTCCACAGTACTACATACAGCCATGACTACATGGAACTCTATTCCACAGTACTACATAGAGCCATGACTACATGGAACTCTATTCCACAGTACTACATAGAGCCATGACAACATGGAACTCTATTCCACAGAACTACATAGAGCCATGACTACATGGAACTCTATTCCACAGTACTACATAGAGCCATGACTACATGGAACTCTATTCCACAGTACTACATAGAGCCATGACTACATGGAACTCTATTCCACAGAACTACATAGAGCCATGACTACATGGAACTCTATTCCACAGAACTACATAGAGCCATGACTACATGGAACTCTATTCCACAGAACTACATAGAGCCATGACTACATGGAACTCTATTCCACAGAACTACATAGAGCCATGACTACATGGAACTCTATTCCACAGTTCTACATAGAGCCATGACTACATGGAACTCTATTCCACAGTACTACATAGAACCTTGACTACATGGAACTCTATTCCACAGAACTACATAGAGCCATGACTACATGGAACTCTATTCCACAGTACTACATAGAACCATGACTACATGGAACTCTATTCCACAGAACTACATAGAGCCATGACTACATGGAACTCTATTCCACATCAAATAACTGACGAGGTAAAATTAGATTTAAAAAACAAATTAAAACACCTTACGGAACAGCGGGGACTGTGAAGCAACACAAACATTGGCACACACACACACACACACACACACACACACACACACACACACACACACACACACACACACACACACACACACACACACACAGCTAACGGGGATCCATAATAAATCCAAATCCAAATACCAATACTTGTTGACCAGCTACAGGAATACTGACCTCAGAGTCTCCAGTTTACAGTGGGGATTCCCCAGTACAGCAGAGAGCAGCTTCACTCCTGAATCCTTCAGGTCATTGTTACTCAGATCCAGCTCTCTCAGGTGTGAGGGGTTTGACTCCAGAGCTGAGACCAGAGAAGCACAGCCTTCCTTTGTGACTAGACAGCCTGACAGCCTGCAAAGAGTCAAATCATATTAATATAACACTGCTATTCTTTGGTGTTGAAAATAGTGGCAGTTTTTTTATTTTCAACATATTCAGATATATCAGTGTCCTGAAACCTGCCATTTCTATTCATCAATTAATGGTTTTGAAATCAAATGTTTCATAGTTTGTTTTGGATGTATATTGGGTTATTATTGTTTTGTCAATTATTACTGAATAGTGGATGATGACTGGAGAAATGTTATTTATAAGTGAGTAGACAACATGTCTCTAAACACGACAAAATTAATCCTGAGGATGCCATGATTAAAAAAGATCTTGAATGCATCATGATAATAATGAGTTAGAATGTTACAGAGGCTACAACAAAGCATGCTAACCTCTCACCATTACCAATAACAGAGGCTACAACAAAAATGCTAACCTCTCACCATTACCAATAACAGAGGCTACAACAAAACATGCTAACCTCTCACCATTACAAATAACAGAGGCTACAACAAAACATGCTAACCTCTCACCATTACCAATAACAGAGGCTACAACAAAACATACTATCCTCTCACCATTACCAATAACAGAGGCTACAACAAAACATGCTAACCTCTCACCATTACCAATAACAGAGGCTACAACAAAACATGCTAACCTCTCACCATTACCAATAACAGAGACTACAACAAAACATGCTAACCTCTCACCATTACCAATAACAGAGACTACAACAAAACATGCTAACCTCTCACCATTACCAATAACAGAGGCTACAACAAAACATGCTAACCTCTCACCATTACCAATAACAGAGACTACAACAAAACATGCTAACCTCTCACCATTACCAATAACAGAGACTACAACAAAACATGCTAACCTCTCACCATTACCAATAACATAGGCTACAACAAAACATGCTAACCTCTCACCATTACCAATAACAGAGGCTACAACAAAACATGCTAACCTCTCACCATTACCAATAACAGATGATACAACAAAACATGCTAACCTCTCACCATTACCAATAACAGAGGCTACAACAAAACATACTAACCTCTCACCATTACCAATAACAGAGACTACAACAAAACATACTAACCTCTCACCATTACCAATAACAGAGTCATTACCAACAGAGGGGGTGTGATATTTGTGCCTCTGTCACTTTCTCGATTAATTCATGATTATTCATCATCATAGTAGCATCCACATGAATGTAGAAGTGTTCAGAAACATCTTCTATTCTTACTGACAATACAAGTGAAGTGACTCCAAAATGACAGGACATTATTCACCATTCAGTTTCTATTGGGAAAAACATCCAAAACACAACCAAGACAAACTGCAAATTAATTCAACAAGTTAGTAGAATCACAAGCTTGATGTAATCACTGCAGGCAAGGAATATGGGACCAAATACTAAACTTATGACTAAAATAATTTATCCAAAATATGACTTTTTCAAATGGGAGAACAAGATACATAAATTGTTTTCATTTATAAACTGCAAAATATATATGTATGAAAATACCTTTAATTAAAAGGTGACATTCTGTACTGTCTCCTAATATGAAACATTCTACCTCAAATCCAAAATGCTGGAGCACCACATTTAAAACTGTAAGCTTCACTGTCCAAACACATATGGTGTGGACTATGTGTGTCTGGTAAACACATGTGGATCTGGTGAACGGTTATCACTTGTTGACCAAATACAGGAATACTGACCTCAGAGTCTCCAGTTTACAGTGGGGATTCCCCAGTACAGCAGAGAGCAGCTTCACTCCTGAATCCTTCAGGTCATTGTTACTCAGATCCAGCTCTCTCAGGTGTGAGGGGTTTGACTCCAGAGCTGAGACCAGAGAAGCACAGCCTTTCTCTGTGACTCCACAGCCTGACAGCCTGACAAAGAGATCATCATGACTTCACAAACACACTGTCAATTTAACACCAGTAGTGTAGAAGGACAATGGCAGATGCATTTGGTTTATTCTCTCAAACAACATATAGATTCATCTTCCATCTCCTAGAATTGTATGGTCATATTGTTATACTAATGTGAAAATCAATGAATTTATTCAGTATGTTTTTCAAAATAATATTATGTACATATTATAATAAATATTTTTCTCTAAACTGAATATTGCTTCCTGATGATTAGTTCTTAAATGTCATTTTATTTACTCACAGAGCAGCTCTGGAGGCTTTGACCACTGGCAGCAGCCTCAGAAGACCTTCCTCTGATCTGGAATATTTCTTCAGGTCAAACACATCCAGCTCCTTTTCTGAAGTCAGCAACACAAAGACCAGAGCTGACCACTGTGCAGGTGACAGGTTGGGTTTTGAGAGACTTCCTGAGCTCAGGTATCTTTGGATCTCCTCCACTAGAGAATGGTCATTCAGTTCATTCAGACAGTGGAACAGATTGATGCTCCTCTCTGGAGAGAGATCCTCCCCAATCTTCTCCTTGATGTACTTGACTGTTTCTTCATGGCTCTGTGAGCTGCTTCTTGTCTTTGTCAGTAGACCTCGTAAGTGCTTCTGATTGGACTCCAGTGAGAGGCCCAGAAGGAAGCGGAGGAAAAGGTCCAGGTTTCCCGTCTCACTTTGTAAGGCTTTATCCACAGCACTCCTGTAGAAAGTAACTTTAGGCTTCTCTCTGAACAGCGAAGAAAAGATACTGGACTTTGATTGAGGTTCGTCCATTAGATTCTCATTGTTGTTGATGAATGAGAGGAACACATATACAGCAGCCAGAAACTCCTGAATGCTCAGATGTACGAAGCAGTACACCTTGTCCTGGTACAGCACACATTCCTGTTTAAAGAGCTGTGTGCACAATCCTGAGTACACTGAGGCTTCATTGACATCAATGCCAGCCTCTTTCAGGTCTTCTTCATAGAAAATCAGATTGCCATTCACAAGCTGTTGAAAAGCCAGTTTTCCCAGTGACAGAATGCTCTCTTTATTCCAGTGTGGACCTGTCTCTTCTTTCCCAAGATACTTTTCATTCTTCTGTTTGGTATGAAACTCCACAAGGTGTGTGTACATCTCAGTCAGAGTCTTGGGCATCTCTTCTCTCTTATGTTTCAGCATGTGTTCAAGGACTGTTGCAGAAATCCAACAGAAGACTGGAATGTGGCACATGATGTGGAGGCTCCTTGATGTCTTTATGTGTGAGATGATTCTGCTGGCCAGGTCCTCATCACTGAATCTCTTCCTGAAGTACTCCTCCTTCTGTGGGTCACTGAACCCTCGTACCTCGGTCACCTGGTCAACACACCCTGAAGGGATTTTATTGGCTGCTGCTGGTCGGGTAGTTATCCAGAGGAGAGCAGAGGGAAGCAGATTTCCCTTGATGAGATTTGTCAGCAGAACATCCACTGAGGTTGACTCTGTGACGTCCCAACAGATCTTGTTCTTCTGGAAGTCTAGGGGCAGTCGGCACTCATCCAGACCATCAAAGATGAACAGAACTTTGTACTTGTTGTAGATGGAGATTCTTGATTGTTTTGTTTCCACTGAGAAGTGATTGAGAAGTTCAATGAAAGTGTGTTTGTCCGCTTTCATCAAATTCAGCTCCCGAAAAGGGAATGAAAATACAAATTGGACATCCTGATTTGCTTTTCCTTCAGCCCAGTCCAGAATGAACTTCTGCACAGAGACTGTTTTTCCAATGCCAGCGACTCCCTTTGTCAGCACAGTTCTGATAAGTTTGTCTTGTCCAGTTAAGGGTTTGAAGATGTCGTTACATTTGATTGCAGTCTCTGGTCTTGCTTGTTTCCAGGTTGTTGTCTCAATCTGTCTCAGCTCATGTTCATTATTGACCTCTCCTGTTCCACCCTCTGTGATGTAGAGCTCTGTGTAGATCTTATTGAGAAGTGTTGGGTTTCCTTGTTTAGCGATCCCCTCAAATACACATTGAAACTTCTTCTTTAGATTAGATTTGAGTTCACGTTGGCAAATCACAGCAATCTCATCTGAATCTAGAAATAACACAGAGGATATTAATATTACGTCTGTTTTAATGCCTACAGTATTGAAGGACTGTTATAAAGTTGTAAATTATAATAATTTGTTCTCGTAACTGACTGTATAAATCTGTAAAAGTTTTTATTATGCGTTACAGACTGGTGTGACTGATTATATTATTATTGGTTTTATTGATGGTATTATTAATGTTCTCTCTTTCTCTAAATTAATCACCACAACACATCCCTGCTGCTACTTGATGAGGTCACTAGGTGTTGTGTTAAGGCTGCTACAATATCATTAAGTTACACAGCTACTTTAGCTGTACTTTAGCTACAGCTTTTAAATGTTATAAAACAGCATTCAACATGAGGCAGACAGATCTTACATTTCTCCAGTGTGTCAGCAAGCTCCTTCTGGTTCATTTTCCTCAGGATGTGCAGTGTGATCTTCAGAGCCCCCTCTCTGGCACTGCTCTCCTGCTTCTCATCTTCAGGGTCCACCACTTCCTTATCCTGCTTCTGACTCTCAAAGCCTTCTGGGAGTTCTGGACTAAGAATGCTCTTGAACATCTTCAGCTCGTTCTTCACAAATGTCATAATTTTCTCTTCAAGCAACTGAAATAAATTAAGTAAATAAGTTAAGCAAGAGAAGAAATGCTTTTCTCATTAACACATTAATGAATGATTGACAGATCAACTTTACTTGAGGTAAACAAAAACAGATGTACATAACAGGACCACATACACTGAATATGGAGGCCAGGTCTGTTTGATGACTCTGGGAAGACTGACCACTGAGAATCTCTGACTCTGATCTCTCCTGTTGGTTTCTGTGGACAAAACATGAGATTACATCTCCTCATCCAGGGAGTACACACACACACACACACACACACACACACACACACACACACACACACACACACACACACACACACACACACACACACACACACACACACGGAGGGAATGTTGTGTTTGTTTAATATTGTTTTAGGACTATGAAAATTTACAAAATGATTAGCCTATGAATTATGAAAACAACAACAATAAATGGGAAAATGGGAGAAAATGGGAGAGGAGAAATGACTAGAGACAGTGTTGTTAAACTCACTGACCAGGACCCATGAGTTCTTCTTACCTTTGTTCAGTAGAAAAGTCTCCCTCTCTAAAGTGTATAGGTTGACTCATAGACCAGTCACTCTTCATGGACACACAGCTGGGAACAGGGGAGGCTGGTCTCTCCTGCTTGATTGGTCTTCAACACAACAGAGACAAACATTACATCTCTCATCTACTCTGAGCTCAGATGGGGAAACATGAGAAAAGAAAAAAAAGCCATATATCCATTTTTAGAAATGTTCGTAAATTAGCTCTTATTGTTTAAAGAAGTTATGTTTATGTTATGTTTTTTTGCTAAATGAGGAGATGGCACGTGGGTACCTGCTTCTATAAACCAATGAGGAGATGCCACGTGGGTACCTGCTTCTATAAACCAATGAGGAGATGCCACGTGGGTACCTGCTTCTATAAACCAATGAGGAGATGCCACGTGGGTACCTGCTTCTATAAACCAATGAGGAGATGCCACGTGGGTACCTGCTTCTATAAACCAATGAGGAGATGCCACGTGGGTACCTGCGTCTATAAACCAATGAAAAGATGCAGCGCGAACTGCGTCACAAATAGAACTGACTTCTAGACGCTCGTTGGCGCGCGAGCAGTGTGTCATTTTTAATAACGAAATTCAATTTGCGACGCGAGCGTTGTAGTCAGTCTGTCAGCCCCGCTAAAAGGCTGGTGTCATTACTCTGCCGTCTCCGGGGGCATGTTGAGGTAAATTTACTAACCGAGAGGGTTGAATTATGTCATTTATTGGAGGGCTGGAAGACGCACTCTCGAGGTTGTTTACTCACAATATCAGATATTAAGATGATTTTTATAATGAATGTATACTGAGGTTGAGGTTCTGACTAGTGATTATTTACCCGGTGTTCAATACCTACGTAATAATATACAATAAAATAATATTCAAAAGTTTGGTCCTTGGACACAGAGGGTTTAAACACTAAAGTTACCGTCCATCTAGTGAAGAGAGGAGAACCGGACAGAGGTAGCCAGCATCCGTCAACGAGAGAGGGAGAAGCCTCACCGGGATTTAACAGGTGGAAGAAACAACCGGGGAGCTCCATCGGTCCACAAGAAATGCAGACAGCCGGTGATGATGTAGTGGTAGCTATGGTAACTAGGATGCTGCTGGTAGAGTAGCTAGCTAGATTACCGAGCTGTACCGACTAGCTAGGATAACTAGGATGCTGCTGGTAGAGTAGCTAGCTAGATTACCGAGCTGTACCGACTAGCTAGGATAACTAGGATGCTGCTGGTAGAGTAGCTAGCTAGATTACCGAGCTGTACCGACTAGCTATGATAACTAGGATGCTGCTGGTAGAGTAGCTAGCTAGCTTACCGAGCTGTACAGACTAGCTAGGATAACTAGGATGCTGCTGGTAGAGTGGCTAGCTAGCTTACTGTACCGACTGGCTAGCAGGTCGTTCGTCTGTCTTTCGTCTCGATGATGATGAATCCAGTGAACCACAAAATAAAAAAAGAATAGAGAGTGAAAAGGATCGGACAGTTATGTACGGGGACGAGGACAGTTCTGTACGGGGACGCGGACTGTTCTGTACGGGGACGCGGACTGTTCTGTACGGGGACGCGGACTGTTCTGTACGGGGACGCGGACAGTTCTGTACGGAGACGCGGACTGTTCTGTACGGGGACGCGGACAGTTCCAGAACACAGACATGATCAGTGAAACACAATCAACTAAACCCAGTCTTTACAGTGGGTTACATTAGTAATATTCATTTTTTATTATTATGTAAAACAAACATTCTGTTTTTTTTTATAACAATATGTTGAGATCAGGGACCACATCCACAAAGCGTCTCAGAGTAGAAAATTGGTTGTATAAGTGCTGAGAATAAAGACAATTTACACTTATGGGTATAAATTAAAGCTATGCATGAAGTCTCTAGTCCCACCTAGTCAGCAGATATTTAGGACACCTGGTGAACTGTCCTAAGTATTTAAGAGTTAACAGCAGGTATCCTAAGTAGTTAAGAGTTAACAGCAGGTGTCCTAAGTAGTTAAGAGTTAACAGCAGGTGTCTTGATATTACTATAAAATAATGCAGAGTCAGTGGTTCCTGAGCCACATGTAATTGCTTTGTAGTAGTTTATAATAATGTTTGTATATTTCTATATGATCAATCCATTAATAATATAGACCTACATGCAACAGTATGTCTTGTGCTTTTGGTAAGTGATACCATTTTGTCTTAATTTTGGCAGATTAACTCATGCTTATTTCTGAAGATTAACTCAGGTTTTTGCCCAAAGGCCAAGGAGTTGGAGCTGTGGCAGGAATTGGACTTGTGGTTGAAAGGTGGCTGGTTCGAATCCCAGGCCGGGTGCTGGAAAATACAGGCGGACTTGATCTGACCACTGGAGGACTGCTGGGTTCACATCCTCAACACATGCTCAACACACAACAACCTTTTGTTGATCAGAACTCTAGAGGTTCTTCTTCACTGAACCCAAATATATATATAATGTTTTAGTGGTTCCATATATTAATGAAGTGATAGAAGCCTTTTTGGTTCTAGAAGGAACCTTATTTTCTGAGAGTCTAGAAGGAACCTTATTTTCTGAGAGTGTAAAATAAACACGTTTTTCTTTTGATTATTTAATTCTCTACATCGTGTTATTTCAAGTTCTCCCTTTGGAGGTAGCCATAAGCAACCATTTCTGATTAAAAAAACTAATGTGAACATTTTTGGAAATAGCATTTTTTGAAAGAAACTCAAAATAATTCCTAAACACAACTGTCATCTCACCTCTTAGCTTTGGTGTCAGGTCCTCCCTCTCTCTCCCCAGAGAGTCTCATTTTTGAGGCAGGGTCCCCCTCATCTCTCTCCCCAGAGAGACTCATTTTAGAGAACTGACCCCTAAACAGAGATCCAACATGTTGGTTGTGGTTAACACAGTGACAACTAAACAGAGATCCAACATGTTGGTTGTGGTTAACACAGTGACAACTAAACAGAGATCCAACATGTTGGTTGTGGTTAACACAGTAATTCTTGAATATCAATTGTTATAATTTATTAATAATCTCTTATAAAACATTTACTAACAGACATATCGAAACAGTCAGGTTATTTAATACAATCACATGAATATGTAGATGTGACATCTCTTCTCCATGGTAACTGTCAATAATAATAATAATAAGTAACTTTTAAGGTAGTTCTAGACATTACAGCAGCACAAGGCCATGTCTCACAATTATTTTATTCACCTTTTTTATTTAAGTCAGTTAAGAACAAATTCTTATTTTATTATTTAAAGGTGGGCTATTTATTGTCTTTCAATCTGTTATTTTCTAAATGTATCTGAGAATATAGACAGAAGGGCTAAAATGGACATGATTGATCTGAGGGGAAATCATTGATCCATTCAGAAATGTTTTTTGCATCAAGTAAGAGATTTTATATTATGTAAAGTAGGCTAGGTTATAATGTATAGTAGTGGGTTGGTAGTGATATGTTATATTATGTAAAGTAGACTAGGTTATAATGTAGTAGTGGGTTGGTAGTGATATGTAGATGTTATATTATGTAATATGTATATAACCTACATATCATAGATGACCAGTCTAAACCTGTTCAGATCAGTTCACATAATGTTATAGTCCTACCAGTAGCAGGACAGAGAATGTACTGTATATAACCTACATATCATAGATGACCAGCCTAAACATGTTCAGATCAGTTCACATAATGTTATAGTCCTACCAGTAGCAGGACAGAGAATGTACTGTATATAACCTACATATCATAGATGACCAGCCTAAACCTGTTCAGGTCAGTTCACATAATGTTATAGTCATTCCAGTAGCAGGAAAGAGAATGTACTGTATATAACCTACATATCATAGATGACCAGCCTAAACCTGTTCAGATCAGTTCACAGAGACCATCAGGTTTGTCAGCATGATAAGTGATCATAGCTCCAACCTACTCTGACTATTTAATGTCTGACATCGACTAACCTTTTAATCGTATGTAGGAAGCCAAGACCAACGAGAGTTTTCCCCATCTTTCCAACGTCTCAACACATTTATCTGACTTCTAATGTACTGAGAAATATGTGCCACAGTTTCAACAGCCATTTTGTAACTGCGTAGGCTACAAACATACTTTTAATTTCACATGAGGAAATCACATAACTTACAGTCACTGGTGCAGCCGCCTGTTTTCTTACAGATGAAGTAGCTTTCATAGACAACTCATTCAACCAGCCTAAACAACAGTAAATAAAAGATGTCAATTGGTCAAAGGAGAACACATGAAAGAGGTAGAGATATATATATATCCTGATAGAGTCATACACATGGAAGAGGTAGAGATATATATATCCTGTTTTGCTACAGATGTAGGATCTTAATTTGAGACAGTTTAATACAGCAGAAAAATTATGTGGATTATAATTAACATTTTAAAGTGGAAAGTGGAAATGACAAACTTCAGAAGCCTTTTAAAACATCAAATACACTGCAAGTTTTAGTTTTCCTGCAACAGGGTGATCAAATTCAGATCCTACATCTGTACAGAGATGAGGTCTTTATCTGAAAAAGGAAGTTTGAGTTATTAGCAATGAAGTTGCAACTGTCAGCTGCTGTAAGCCTCTGTGATTGGATGTTATAGACCCCAATCTGAACAGTTTCTTCCCCGTGGTTATAGCCTTTAGCTCTATGCTCAGTCTACCTAGTTCAATATATTGTTGTACGTAAACTTTGTGCAACCTCCACCGCCTGTATTCTGTCTCTTAATGTCTTCTTTCACTAGCAGCACCATGTCACCATGTTAAATAATGTGTTCAGATGTAGGATCTTTCCAACTCTGAGGACATGTCATTGTGATGTCATTTATTACATTTCAACCTGTTGATGAAGGCAACTAGAAGGCTGAACCCAGAAGACAACTCTAAATCAACACTTACTGATATTATCCTAAAATCCTTTCACTCGTATTATTGTGTCTCTTAGTTCAACGAATGTCGGGCAGCCTGTGCTGTTAATATAGTTGAAAACAGCAGGCAGGGAGGTCAACACCCTACGGGCAGCCTGTGCTGTTAATATAGTTGAAAACAGCTGGCAGGGAGGTCAACACCCTACAGGCAGCCTGTGCTGTTAATATAGTTGAAAACAGCGGGCAGGGAGGTCAACACCCTACAGGCAGCCTGTGCTGTTAATATAGTTGAAAACAGCGGGCAGGGAGGTCAACACCCTACAGACAGCCTGTGCTGTTAATATAGTTGAAAACAGCGGGCAGGGAGGTCAACACCCTACAGGTAGCCTGTGCTGTTAATATAGTTGAAAACAGCAGGCAGGGAGGTCAACACCCTACGGGCAGCCTGTGCTGTTAATATAGTTGAAAACAGCTGGCAGGGAGGTCAACACCCTACGGGCAGCCTGTGCTGTTAATATAGTTGAAAACAGCAGGCAGGGAGGTCAACACCCTACGGGCAGCCTTGGCTATTTTTAGAAAACCAGTATATCAAGCCTGTATCAAAGTTTACCCCTCAGGCTACAATCAGGTTTCAGCATCAGGCAGGTATCAACATGCCGAGTCATAGGCTACAACCTGGGTTGTGTTCATTAGTTTACTCCACAGCCAACAGTATTAAAATGTTGCATAAAACATAAACAGTTCTCTAAACGCTGTACAATGTGACCTAAACGGTTTCTGTTGTTTTGTTACGGTGGGCACTAATGAATACACACAACCTGTTTTGAGGAAGTGTAAGTTGTTGTTAGTCTTTCACACAAAATACCTCCCTGAGTAAAAAGTGTTAACAGTAGATTAGAAAGAGAAAATGTTTGTTTGTTGCTTGTTGTGTTTTAAGCCTGTTTTGAGAAGACAAGTCTATAGACCTATGATACAGTAGGAGATCACCCTGGTCTATAGACCTATGATACAGTAGGAGATCATCCTGGTCTATAGACCTATGATACAGTAGGAGATCACCCTGGTCTATATAGACCTATGATACAGTAGGAGATCACCCTGGTCTATAGACCTATGATACAGTACAATCTTAGACTAAAGGGTTCCAAACAGGTCATCTGGCTGTCCCCATAGGAGAATGCTTTTGGGTTCCAGGTAGAACCCGTCTGGCTTCCATGTAGAACCCTCTGTGGAAAGGGTTCTTCATGGAACCCAAAAGGGTTCTACCTAGTACCAAAAAGGGTTCTACAATGGGGACAGCCAAAGAACCCTTTTAGATTCTAGATAGTGTAGGAGTGATCACCCTGGGGCACACAGATGGGCACAGAACAAATTCACCCCACGCATCTAATTTATATCAAACATTTAAGGCCTATTATAACACTGTCCACCAAAAATATCATCAACTATATGCATACACATAACAATATCATCAACTATATGAATACACACAACAATATCATCAACTATATGAATACACATAACAATATCATCAACTATATGAATACACATAACAATATCATCAACTATATAACAATATCATCAACTATATGAATACACACAACAATATCATCAACTATATGAATACACATAACAATATCATCAACTATATGAATACACATAACAATATCATCAACTATATGAATACACACAACAATATCATCAACTATATGAATACACATAACAATATCATCAACTATATGACAATATTATCAACTATATGAATACACACAACAATATCATCAACTATATGAATACACACAACAATATCAACTATATTAATACACATAACAATTGTCGTCTTACCTTTTATCTCTCAATAGAAACACAGTCTGGATGATCATCAGGTCGTCTAAAGTTACTTTCATTTGCTCTGCTCATTTACATATCAGGTTCTGCCTGTTCTCTCTCCCACTCCCTCTCTCTTTATAGCTCTTACAATGTGCCTTGGCATACAATCTACAACTGTCTGGAAATCTATTCTTCTGTCTCTCTCCATCACTTTCTCTGTGTCGTCTGTTGCTGTCTCTGTGTCTTGTCTGGTGTCTCTCTCCATCATATCCTATTCTGTTGGTGTCTCTGTGTCTTGTCTGGTGTCTCTCTCCATCATATCCCATTCTTCTGTTGCTGTCTCTGTGTCTTGTTTGGTGTCTCTCTCCATCACCAGAAAATGTTGAGGGTTAGGCATACTATAATACAACATTCACAACATGACAACACAACTACACAACACAATTAAATACAGTTGAGGGTTACTACAATACAACATGAC
This sequence comes from Oncorhynchus clarkii lewisi, assembly GCF_045791955.1. Lineage (NCBI taxonomy): Eukaryota > Metazoa > Chordata > Actinopteri > Salmoniformes > Salmonidae > Oncorhynchus > Oncorhynchus clarkii. The sequence goes on along the minus strand of NW_027261136.1, from coordinate 132,355 downwards.
AACATGACAACACAACTACATAACACCATTAAATACAGTTGAGGGTTACTACAATACAACATGACAACACAACTACATAACACCATTAAATACAGTTGAGGGTTACTACAATACAACATGACAACACAACTACATAACACCATTAAATACAGTTGAGGGTTACTACAATACAACATGACAACACAACTACATAACACCATTAAATACAGTTGAGGGTTACTACAATACAACATGACAACACAACTACATAACACCATTAAATACAGTTGGAATGTAGTTAGAACTCTGTTTCCATCAAACAGAAAAACAACAATAAATCTGGATCAACACATTTAGATTTCTAGATGCTGCACTTTGCTGTTTCATTACCCAGACAGCTGTTTAAGGTCAGACCAAGGCAGAGTGTAGTATCAGTACTTAGGGGTCATAGGTCAGATCAGTGGTCATGGCTGATATGCATGGACTAGGAAACAAACTTTAAAGCCATTTTTCTCAGATTCACTGTTTGTGTAGATGCTGTTTGTCTTTGTAGGACAGTAGTTCAGGTGGCTGTTTGTGTTTGTAGGACAGTAGTTCAGGTGGCTGCTTGTCTCTGTAGGACAGTAGTTCAGGTGGCTGTTTGTCTTTGTTGTACAGTAGTTCAGGTGGCTGTTTGTCTTTGTTGTACAGTAGTTCAAGTGGCTGATTGTGTAGATGCTGTTTGTCTCTGTGGGACAGTAGTTCAGGTGGCTGTTTGTCTTTGTAGGACAGTAGTTCAGGTGGCTGATTGTGTAGATGCTGTTTGTCTCTGTGGGACAGTAGTTCAGGTGGCTGTTTGTCTTTGTAGGACAGTAGTTCAGGTGGCTGTTTGTCTAGATGCTGTTTGTCTTTGTAGAACAGTAGTTCAGGTGGCTGTTTGTGTAGATGCTGTTTGTCTCTGTGGGACAGTAGTTCAGGTGGCTGTTTGTCTTTGTAGGACAGTAGTTCAGGTGACTGTTTGTCTATGTAGGACAGTAGTTCAGGTGACTGTTTGTCTATGTAGGACAGTAGTTCAGGTAGCTGTTTGTGTAGATGCTGTTTGTATTTGTAGGACAGTAGTTCAGGTGGCTGTTTGTGTAGATGCTGTTTGTCTCTGTAGGACAGTAGTTCAGGTGGCTGTTTGTGTAGATGCTGTTTGTCTCTGTAGGACAGTAGTTCAGGTGGCTGTTTGTCTCTGTAGGACAGTAGTTCAGGTGGCTGTTTGTCTAGATGCTGTTTGTCTTTGTAGTACAGTAGTTCAGGTGGCTGTTTGTGTAGATGCTGTTTGTCTTTGTAGTACAGTAGTTCAGGTGGCTGTTTGTCTTTGTAGGACAGTAGTTCAGGTGGCTGTTTGTGTAGATGCTGTTTGTCTCTGTAGGACAGTAGTTCAGGTGGCTGTTTGTGTAGATGCTGTTTGTCTCTGTAGGACAGTAGTTCAGGTGGCTGTTTGTCTCTGTAGGGCAGTAGTTCAGGTGGCTGGTTGTCTCTGTAGGGCAGTAGTTCAGGTGGCTGTTTGTCTCTGTAGGACAGTAGTTCAGGTGGCTGTTTGTCTCTGTAGGACAGTAGTTCAGGTGGCTGTTTGTGTAGATGCTGTTTGTCTTTGTAGTACAGTAGTTCAGGTGGCTGTTTGTCTTTGTTGTACAGTAGTTCAGGTGGCTGTTTGTCTTTGTTGTACAGTAGTTCAAGTGGCTGTTTGTCTCTGTAGTTCAGGTGGCTGTTTGTGTAGATGCTGTTTGTCTTTGTAGGACAGCAGTTCAGGTGGCTGCCCTTGCACTTAGTCTGCCTCCTGTCCTTCCCATCGGCATGGTTACACCTTCCTGAAAACAATGACTCCATACTTTGCTGAAACCTGTTCTGCCAGTTCATGTCCTTAAAGACTAGAATGTTCCAATGTGGTTAGCCAATGAGATGACAAGATAGTTCACACATTCCTCATCCAGGGTTACTGTAAAACAGACATGTCACATTTCTGTTTCGTCCATAACTTGTTTCCTGCTTGTAGCAGGCCGTGTTAACAGGAATCCTCTTCTCTAACTAGAAGTCATGTGATTTCATGAGAATGTTGTTCTGCAGTGAGAGTATAATGCAAGTCAAGGTGTCTTGCATGATAGGAGTGTCTATTAACAGGAATTCTCTTCTCTAAGAATGATAGGTGTTGTTGTACAGGGTCATAGTAGTATGATAGGTGTTGTTTTAAAGGGTCATAGTAGTATGATAGGTGTTGTTTTACAGGGTCCGTCATAGTAGTATGATAGGTGTTGTTTTATAGGGTCATAGTAGTATGATAGGTGTTGTTTTAAAGGGTCATAGTAGTATGATAGGTGTTGTTGTACTGGGTCCGTCATAGTAGTATGATAGGTGTTGTTTTATAGGGTCATAGTAGTATGATAGGTGTTGTTTTAAAGGGTCATAGTAGTATGATAGGTGTTGTTGTACAGGGTCAGTCATAGTAGTATGATAGGTGTTGTTTTACAGGGTCAGTCATAGTAGTATGATAGGTGTTGTTTTATAGGGTCATAGTAGTATGATAGGTGTTGTTTTACAGGGTCATAGTAGTATGATAGGTGTTGTTGTACAGGGTCAGCCATAGTAGTATGATAGGTGTTGTTGTACAGGGTCAGTCATAGTAGTATGATAGGTGTTGTTTTACAGGGTCAGTCATAGCAGTATGATAGGTGTTGTTTTACAGGGTCAGTCATAGTAGTATGATAGGTGTTGTTGTACAGGGTCGTAGGAGTATGGTAGGTGTTGTTGTACAGGGTCGTAGTAGTATGATAGGTGTTGTTTTACAGGGTCAGTCATAGTAGTATGATAGGTGTTGTTTTACAGGGTCAGTCATAGTAGTATGATAGGTGTTGTTTTACAGGGTCGTAGTAGTATGATAGGTGTTGTTGTACAGGGTCGTAGTAGTATGATATGTGTTGTTGTACAGGGTCGTAGTAGTATGGTGACCATGGAGCAAATTAGATGTAAGTGTCTTGCTTAAGGGCACATCGACACATTTTCAATTTGACAGGTCAGGTTTTAAAACCAGCGATACCAGTTACTGACCACCACTCTAACCACTAGTCTATCTGACCATACCAGTTACTGACCACCACCCTAACCACTAGTCTATCTGACCATACCAGTTACTGACCCAACACTCTAACCATTGGTCTATCTGACCATACCAGTTACTGACCCACCACTCTAACCACTAGTCTATCTGACCATACCAGTTACTGACCCAACACTCTAACCACTAGTCTATCTGACCATACCAGTTACTGACCGACCACTCTAACCACTAGTCTACCTGACCATACCAGTTACTGACCCACCACTCTAACCACTAGTCTATCTGACCATACCAGTTACTGACCCACCACTCTAACCACTAGTATATCTGACCATACCAGTTACTGACCCAACACTCTAACCACTAGTCTGTCTGACCATGCCAGTTACTGACCCACCACTCTAACCACTAGTCTATCTGACCATACCACTGACCATGTGGACACCTCCTAGCGGTCTGGTTGTTAGGAGTGTTTATCAGACCATGTGGACACCTCCTAGTGGTGGGGTTGTTAGGAGTGTTTATCAGACCATGTGGACACCTCCTAGTGGTGGGGTTGTTAGGAGTGTTTATCAGACCATGTGGACACCTCCTAGTGGTGGGGTTGTTAGGAGTGTTTATCAGACCATATGGACACCTCCTAGTGGTCTGGTCGTTAGGAGTGTTTATCAGACCATGTGGACTCCTCCTAGTGGTGGGGTTGTTAGGAGTGTTTATCAGACCATGTGGACACCTCCTAGTGGTGGGGTTGTTAGGAGTGTTTATCAGACCATGTGGACACCTCCTATTGGTCTGGTTGTTAGGAGTGTTTATCAGACCATGTGGACACCTCCTAGTGGTGGGGTTGTTAGGAGTGTTTATCAGACCATGTGGACACCTCCTACTGGTGGGGTTGTTAGGAGTGTTTATCAGACCATGTGGACACCTCCTAGTGGTCTGGTTGTTAGGAGTGTTTATCAGACCATGTGGACACCTCCTAGTGGTGGGGTTGTTAGGAGTGTTTATCAGACCATGTGGACACCTCCTAGTGGTGGGGTTGTTAGGAGAGTTTATCAGACCATGTGGACACCTCCTAGTGGTCTGGTTGTTAGGAGAGTTTATCAGACCATGTGGACACCTCCTAGTGGTGGGGTTGTTAGGAGTGTTTATCAGACCATGTGGACACCTCCTAGTGGTCTGGTTGTTATGAGTGTTTATCAGACCATGTGGACACCTCCTAGTGGTGGGGTTGTTAGGAGTGTTTATCAGACCACGTGGACACCTCCTAGTGGTCTGGTTGTTAGGAGTGTTTATCAGACAATGTGGACACCACCTAGTGGTCTGGTTGTTAGGAGTGTTAATTAGACCATGTGGACACCTCCTAGTGTTGGGGTTGTTAGGAGTGTTTATCAGACCATGTGGACACCTCCTAGTGGTGGGGTTGTTAGGAGTGTTTATCAGAGCACGTGGACACCTCCTAGTGGTCTGGTTGTTAGGAGTGTTTATCAGACAATGTGGACACCTCCTAGTGGTCTGGTTGTTAGGAGTGTTAATCAGACCATGTGGACACCTCCTAGTGTTGGGGTTGTTAGGAGTGTTTATCAGATCATGTGGACACCTCCTAGTGGTCTGGTTGCTAGGAGTGTTTATCAGACCATGTGGACACCTCCTAGTGGTCTGGTTGTTAGGAGTGTTTATCAGACAATGTGGACACCTCCTAGTGGTGGGGTTGTTAGGAGTGTTTATCAGACCATGTGGACACCTCCTAGTGGTGGGGTTGTTAGGAGTGTTAATCAGACCATGTGGACACCTCCTAGTGGTGGGGTTGTTAGGAGTGTTTATCAGACCATGTGGACACCTCCTAGTGGTCTGGTTGTTAGGAGTGTTTATCAGACCATGTGGACACCTCCTAGAGGTCTGGTTGTTAGGAGTGTTTATCAGACCATGTGGACACCTCCTAGTGGTGGGGTTGTTAGGAGTGTTAATCAGACCATGTGGACACCTCCTAGTGGTCTGGTTGTTAGGAGTGTTTATCAGACCATGTGGACACCTCCTAGTGGTCTGGTTGTTAGGAGTGTTTATCAGACCATGTGGACACCTCCTAGTGGTGGGGTTGTTAGGAGTGTTTATCAGACCATGTGGACACCTCCTAGTGGTGGGTTGTTAGGAGTGTTTATCAGACCATGTGGACACCTCCTAGTGGTGGGGTTGTTAGGAGTGTTAATCAGACCATGTGGACACCTCCTAGTGGTGGGTTGTTAGGAGTGTTTATCAGACGATGTGGACACCTCCTAGTGGTCTGGTTGTTAGGAGTGTTTATCAGACCATGTGGACACCTCCTAGTGGTCTGGTTGTTAGGAGAGTTTATCAGACCATGTGGACACCTCCTAGTGGTGGGGTTGTTAGGAGTGTTTATCAGACCATGTGGACATCTCCTAGTGGTCGGGATGATAGGAGTGTTTATCAGACCATGTGGACACCTCCTAGTGGTGGGGTTGTTAGGACTGTTTATCAGACCATGTGGACACCTCCTAGTGGTGGGGTTGTTAGGAGTGTTTATCAGACCATGTGGACATCTCCTAGTGGTGGGGTTGTTAGGAGTGTTTATCAGACCATGTGGACACCTCCTAGTGGTGGGGTTGTTAGGAGTGTTAATCAGACCATGTGGACACCTCCTAGTGGTGGGGTTGTTAGGAGTGTTTATCAGACCATGTGGACATCTCCTAGTGGTCTGGTTGTTAGGAGTGTTTATCAGACCATGTGGACACCTCCTAGTGGTGGGGTTGTTAGGAGTGTTTATCAGACCATGTGGCCCCCTCTATGTCTGGTTGTTAGGAGTGTTTATCAGACCATGTGGACACCTCCTAGTGGTGGGTTGTTAGGAGTGTTTATCAGACCATGTGGACACCTCCTAGTGGTGGGGTTGTTAGGAGTGTTAATCAGACCATGTGGACACCTCCTAGTGGTGGGGTTGTTAGGAGTGTTTATCAGACCATGTGGACACCTCCTAGTGGTCTGGTTGTTAGGAGTGTTTAACAGATCATGTGGACACCTCCTAGAGGTCTGGTTGTTAGGAGTGTTTATCAGACCATGTGGACACCTCCTAGTGGTGGGGTTGTTAGGAGTGTTAATCAGACCATGTGGACACCTCCTAGTGGTCTGGTTGTTAGGAGTGTTTATCAGACCATGTGGACACCTCCTAGTGGTCTGGTTGTTAGGAGTGTTTATCAAACCATGTGGACACCTCCTAGTGGTGGGGTTGTTAGGAGTGTTTATCAGACCATGTGGACACCTCCTAGTGGTGGGTTGTTAGGAGTGTTTATCAGACCATGTGGACACCTCCTAGTGGTGGGGTTGTTAGGAGTGTTAATCAGACCATGTGGACACCTCCTAGTGGTGGGTTGTTAGGAGTGTTTATCAGACCATGTGGACACCTCCTAGTGGTCTGGTTGTTAGGAGTGTTTATCAGACCATGTGGACACCTCCTAGTGGTCTGGTTGTTAGGAGAGTTTATCAGACCATGTGGACACCTCCTAGTGGTGGGGTTGTTAGGAGTGTTTATCAGACCATGTGGACATCTCCTAGTGGTCGGGATGATAGGAGTGTTTATCAGACCATGTGGACACCTCCTAGTGGTGGGGTTGTTAGGAGTGTTAATCAGACCATGTGGACACCTCCTAGTGGTCTGGTGTTTAGGAGTGTTGATCAGACCATGTGGACACCTCCTAGTGGTGGGGTTGTTAGGAGTGTTTATCAGACCATGTGGACACCTCCTTGTGGTCTGGTTGTTAGGAGTGTTTATCAGACCATGTGGACACCTCCTAGTGGTGGGTTGTTAGGAGTGTTTATCAGACCATGTGGACACCTCCTAGTGGTGGGGTTGTTAGGAGTGTTTATCAGACCATGTGGACACCTCCTAGTGGTGGGTTGTTAGGAGTGTTTATCAGACCATGTGGACACCTCCTAGTGGTGGGGTTGTTAGGAGTGTTTATCAGACCATGTGGACACCTCCTATTGGTGGGGTTGTTAGGAGTGTTTGTCAGACCATGTGGACACCTCCTAGTGGTGGGGTTGTTAGGAGTATTTATCAGACCATGTGGACACCTCCTAATGGTCTGGTTGTTAGGAGTGTTTATCAGACCATGTGGACACCTCCTAGTGGTGGGGTTGTTAGGAGTGTTTATCAGACCATGTGGACACCTCCTAGTGGTCCGGTAGTTAGGAGTGTTAATCAGACCATGTGGACACCTCCTAGTGGTGGGGTTGTTAGGAGTGTTTATCAGACCATGTGGACACCTCCTAGTGGTCCGGTAGTTAGGAGTGTTAATCAGACCATGTGGACACCTCCTAGTGGTGGGGTTGTTAGGAGTGTTTATCAGACCATGTGGACACCTCCTAGTGGTCTGGTTGTTAGGAGTGTTTATCAGACCATGTGGACACCTCCTAGTGGTGGGGTTGTTAGGAGTGTTTATCAGAACATGTGGACACCTCCTAGTGGTGGGGTTGTTAGGAGTGTTTATCAGACCATGTGGACACCTCCTAGTGGTGGGGTTGTTAGGAGTGTTTATCAGACCATATGGACACCTCCTAGTGGTCTGGTCGTTAGGAGTGTTTATCAGACCATGTGGACACCTCCTAGTGGTGGGGTTGTTAGGAGTGTTTATCAGACCATGTGGACACCTCCTAGTGGTGGGGTTGTTAGGAGTGTTTATCAGACCATGTGGACACCTCCTAGTGGTCTGGTTGTTAGGAGTGTTTATCAGACCATGTGGACACCTCCTAGTGGTGGGGTTGTTAGGAGTGTTTATCAGACCATGTGGACACCTCCTACTGGTGGGGTTGTTAGGAGTGTTTATCAGACCATGTGGACACCTCCTAGTGGTCTGGTTGTTAGGAGTGTTTATCAGACCATGTGGACACCTCCTAGTGGTGGGGTTGTTAGGAGTGTTTATCAGACCATGTGGAAACCTCCTAGTGGTGGGGTTGTTAGGAGAGTTTATCAGACCATGTGGACACCTCCTAGTGGTCTGGTTGTTAGGAGAGTTTATCAGACCATTTGGACACCTCCTAGTGGTGGGGTTGTTAGGAGTGTTTATCAGACCATGTGGACACCTCCTAGTGGTCTGGTTGTTATGAGTGTTTATCAGACCATGTGGACACCTCCTAGTGGTGGGGTTGTTAGGAGTGTTTATCAGACCACGTGGACACCTCCTAGTGGTCTGGTTGTTAGGAGTGTTTATCAGACAATGTGGACACCTCCTAGTGGTGGGGTTGTTAGGAGTGTTTATCAGACCTTGTGGACACCTCCTAGTGGTCTGGTTGTTAGGAGTGTTTATCAGACCATGTGGACACCTCCTAGTGGTGGGGTTGTTAGGAGTGTTAATCAGACCATGTGGACACCTCCTAGTGGTGGGGTTGTTAGGAGTATTTATCAGACCATGTGGACACCTCCTAGTGGTCTGGTTGTTAGGAGTGTTTATCAGACCATGTGGACACCTCCTAGAGGTCTGGTGTTGTTAGGAGTGTTAATCAGACCATGTGGACACCTCCTAGTGGTCTGGTTGTTAGGAGTGTTTATCAGACCATGTGGACACCTCCTAGTGGTCTGGTTGTTAGGAGTGTTTATCAGACCATGTGGACACCTCCTAGTGGTGGGGTTGTTAGGAGTGTTTATCAGACCATGTGGACACCTCCTAGTGGTGGGTTGTTAGGAGTGTTTATCAGACCATGTGGACACCTCCTAGTGGTGGGGTTGTTAGGAGTGTTAATCAGACCATGTGGACACCTCCTAGTGGTGGGTTGTTAGGAGTGTTTATCAGACCATGTGGACACCTCCTAGTGGTCTGGTTGTTAGGAGTGTTTATCAGACCATGTGGACACCTCCTAGTGGTCTGGTTGTTAGGAGAGTTTATCAGACCATGTGGACACCTCCTAGTGGTGGGGTTGTTAGGAGTGTTTATCAGACCATGTGGACATCTCCTAGCGGTCGGGATGATAGGAGTGTTTATCAGACCATGTGGACACCTCCTAGTGGTGGGGTTGTTAGGACTGTTTATCAGACCATGTGGACACCTCCTAGTGGTGGGTTGTTAGGAGTGTTTATCAGACCATGTGGACACCTCCTAGTGGTGGGGTTGTTAGGAGTGTTAATCAGACCATGTGGACACCTCCTAGTGGTGGGGTTGTTAGGAGTGTTTATCAGACCATGTGGACATCTCCTAGTGGTCTGGTTGTTAGGAGTGTTTATCAGACCATGTGGACACCTCCTAGTGGTGGGGTTGTTAGGAGTGTTTATCAGACCATGTGGACACCTCCTAGTGGTCTGGTTGTTAGGAGTGTTTATCAGACCATGTGGACACCTCCTAGTGGTGGGTTGTTAGGAGTGTTTATCAGACCATGTGGACACCTCCTAGTGGTGGGGTTGTTAGGAGTGTTAATCAGACCATGTGGACACCTCCTAGTGGTGGGGTTGTTAGGAGTGTTTATCAGACCATGTGGACACCTCCTAGTGGTCTGGTTGTTAGGAGTGTTTAACAGATCATGTGGACACCTCCTAGAGGTCTGGTTGTTAGGAGTGTTTATCAGACCATGTGGACACCTCCTAGTGGTGGGGTTGTTAGGAGTGTTAATCAGACCATGTGGACACCTCCTAGTGGTCTGGTTGTTAGGAGTGTTTATCAGACCATGTGGACACCTCCTAGTGGTCTGGTTGTTAGGAGTGTTTATCAGACCATGTGGACACCTCCTAGTGGTGGGGTTGTTAGGAGTGTTAATCAGACCATGTGGACACCTCCTAGTGGTGGGTTGTTAGGAGTGTTTATCAGACCATGTGGACACCTCCTAGTGGTGGGGTTGTTAGGAGTGTTAATCAGACCATGTGGACACCTCCTAGTGGTGGGTTGTTAGGAGTGTTTATCAGACCATGTGGACACCTCCTAGTGGTCTGGTTGTTAGGAGTGTTTATCAGACCATGTGGACACCTCCTAGTGGTCTGGTTGTTAGGAGAGTTTATCAGACCATGTGGACACCTCCTAGTGGTGGGGTTGTTAGGAGTGTTTATCAGACCATGTGGACATCTCCTAGTGGTCGGGATGATAGGAGTGTTTATCAGACCATGTGGACACCTCCTAGTGGTGGGGTTGTTAGGAGTGTTAATCAGACCATGTGGACACCTCCTAGTGGTCTGGTGTTTAGGAGTGTTGATCAGACCATGTGGACACCTCCTAGTGGTGGGGTTGTTAGGAGTGTTTATCAGACCATGTGGACACCTCCTAGTGGTCTGGTTGTTAGGAGTGTTTATCAGACCATGTGGACACCTCCTAGTGGTCTGGTTGTTAGGAGAGTTTATCAGACCATGTGGACACCCCTAGTGGTGGGGTTGTTAGGAGTGTTTATCAGACCATGTGGACACCTCCTAGTGGTGGGGTTGTTAGGAGTGTTAATCAGACCATGTGGACACCTCCTAGTGGTGGGTTGTTAGGAGTGTTTATCAGACCATGTGGACACCTCCTAGTGGTCTGGTTGTTAGGAGTGTTTATCAGACCATGTGGACACCTCCTAGTGGTCTGGTTGTTAGGAGAGTTTATCAGACCATGTGGACACCCCTAGTGGTGGGGTTGTTAGGAGTGTTTATCAGACCATGTGGACATCTCCTAGTGGTCGGGATGATAGGAGTGTTTATCAGACCATGTGGACACCTCCTAGTGGTGGGTTGTTAGGAGTGTTTATCAGACCATGTGGACACCTCCTAGTGGTGGGGTTGTTAGGAGTGTTTATCAGACCATGTGGACACCTCCTATTGGTGGGGTTGTTAGGAGTGTTTGTCAGACCATGTGGACACCTCCTAGTGGTGGGGTTGTTAGGAGTATTTATCAGACCATGTGGACACCTCCTAGTGGTGGGGTTGTTAGGAGTGTTTATCAGACCATGTGGACACCTCCTAGTGGTCTGGTAGTTAGGAGTGTTAATCAGACCATGTGGACACCTCCTAGTGGTCTGGTTGTTAGGAGTGTTTATCAGACCATGTGGACACCTCCTAGTGGTGGGGTTGTTAGGAGTGTTTATCAGACCATGTGGACACCTCCTAGTGGTGGGTTGTTAGGAGTGTTTATCAGACCATGTGGACACCTCCTAGTGGTGGGGTTGTTAGGAGTGTTAATCAGACCATGTGGACACCTCCTAGTGGTGGGTTGTTAGGAGTGTTTATCAGACCATGTGGACACCTCCTAGTGGTCTGGTTGTTAGGAGTGTTTATCAGACCATGTGGACACCTCCTAGTGGTCTTGTTGTTAGGAGAGTTTATCAGACCATGTGGACACCCCTAGTGGTGGGGTTGTTAGGAGTGTTTATCAGACCATGTGGACATCTCCTAGTGGACGGGATGATAGGAGTGTTTATCAGACCATGTGGACACCTCCTAGTGGTGGGGTTGTTAGGAGTGTTAATCAGACCATGTGGACACCTCCTAGTGGTCTGGTGTTTAGGAGTGTTGATCAGACCATGTGGACACCTCCTAGTGGTGGGGTTGTTAGGAGTGTTTATCAGACCATGTGGACACCTCCTAGTGGTCTGGTTGTTAGGAGTGTTTATCAGACCATGTGGACACCTCCTAGTGGTGGGTTGTTAGGAGTGTTTATCAGACCATGTGGACACCTCCTAGTGGTGGGGTTGTTAGGAGTGTTTATCAGACCATGTGGACACCTCCTAGTGGTGGGTTGTTAGGAGTGTTTATCAGACCATGTGGACACCTCCTAGTGGTGGGGTTGTTAGGAGTGTTTATCAGACCATGTGGACACCTCCTATTGGTGGGGTTGTTAGGAGTGTTTGTCAGACCATGTGGACACCTCGTAGTGGTGGGGTTGTTATGAGTATTTATCAGACCATGTGGACACCTCCTAGTGGTCTGGTTGTTAGGAGTGTTTATCAGACCATGTGGACACCTCCTAGTGGTGGGGTTGTTAGGAGTGTTTATCAGACCATGTGGACACCTCCTAGTGGAGTGTTTATCAGACCATGTGGACACCTCCTAGTGGTGGGGTTGTTAGGAGTGTTAATCAGACCATGTGGACACCTCCTAGTGGTGGGTTGTTAGGAGTGTTTATCAGACCATGTGGACACCTCCTAGTGGTCTGGTTGTTAAGAGTGTTTATCAGACCATGTGGACACCTCCTAGTGGTCTGGTTGTTAGGAGAGTTTATCAGACCATGTGGACACCTCCTAGTGGTGGGGTTGTTAGGAGTGTTTATCAGACCATGTGGACACCTCCTAGTGGTCTGGTTGTTATGAGTGTTCATCAGACCATATGGACACCTCCTAGTGGTGGGGTTGTTAGGAGTGTTTATCAGACCACGTGGACACCTCCTAGTGGTCTGGTTGTTAGGAGTGTTTATCAGACAATGTGGACACCTCCTAGTGGTGGGGTTGTTAGGAGTGTTTATCAGACCACGTGGACACCTCCTAGTGGTGGGTTGTTAGGAGTGTTTATCAGACCATGTGGACACCTCCTAGTGGTGGGGTTGTTAGGAGTGTTAATCAGACCATGTGGACACCTCCTAGTGGTGGGTTGTTAGGAGTGTTTATCAGACCATGTGGACACCTCCTAGTGGTGGGGTTGTTAGGAGTGTTTATCAGACCATGTGGACACCTCCTAGTGGTCTGGTTGTTAGGAGAGTTTATCAGACCATGTGGACACCTCCTAGTGGTGGGGTTGTTAGGAGTGTTTATCAGACCATGTGGACATCTCCTAGTGGTCGGGATGATAGGAGTGTTTATCAGACCATGTGGACACCTCCTAGTGGTGGGGTTGTTAGGACTGTTTATCAGACCATGTGGACACCTCCTAGTGGTGGGTTGTTAGGAGTGTTTATCAGACCATGTGGACACCTCCTAGTGGTGGGGTTGTTAGGAGTGTTAATCAGACCATGTGGACACCTCCTAGTGGTGGGGTTGTTAGGAGTGTTTATCAGACCATGTGGACACCTCCTAGTGGTCTGGTTGTTAGGAGTGTTTAACAGAACATGTGGACACCTCCTAGAGGTCTGGTTGTTAGGAGTGTTTATCAGACCATGTGGACACCTCCTAGTGGTGGGGTTGTTAGGAGTGTTAATCAGACCATGTGGACACCTCCTAGTGGTCTGGTTGTTAGGAGTGTTTATCAGACCATGTGGACACCTCCTAGTGGTCTGGTTGTTAGGAGTGTTTATCAGACCATGTGGACACCTCCTAGTGGTGGGGTTGTTAGGATTGTTTATCAGACCATGTGGACACCTCCTAGTGGTGGGTTGTTAGGAGTGTTTATCAGACCATGTGGACACCTCCTAGTGATGGGGTTGTTAGGAGTGTTAATCAGACCATGTGGACACCTCCTAGTGGTGGGTTGTTAGGAGTGTTTATCAGACCATGTGGACACCTCCTAGTGTTCTGGTTGTTAGGAGTGTTTATCAGACCATGTGGACACCTCCTAGTGGTCTGGTTGTTAGGAGAGTTTATCAGACCATGTGGACACCTCCTAGTGGTGGGGTTGTTAGGAGTGTTTATCAGACCATGTGGACATCTCCTAGTGGTCGGGATGATAGGAGTGTTTATCAGACCATGTGGACACCTCCTAGTGGTGGGGTTGTTAGGAGTGTTAATCAGACCATGTGGACACCTCCTAGTGGTCTGGTGTTTAGGAGTGTTGATCAGACCATGTGGACACCTCCTAGTGGTGGGTTGTTAGGAGTGTTTATCAGACCATGTGGACACCTCCTAGTGGTGGGGTTGTTAGGAGTGTTTATCAGACCATGTGGACACCTCCTAGTGGTGGGTTGTTAGGAGTGTTTATCAGACCATGTGGACACCTCCTAGTGGTGGGGTTGTTAGGAGTGTTTATCAGACCATGTGGACACCTCCTATTGGTGGGGTTGTTAGGAGTGTTTGTCAGACCATGTGGACACCTCCTAGTGGTGGGGTTGTTAGGAGTATTTATCAGACCATGTGGACACCTCCTAGTGGTCTGGTTGTTAGGAGTGTTTATCAGACCATGTGGACACCTCCTAGTGGTGGGGTTGTTAGGAGTGTTTATCAGACCATGTGGACACCTCCTAGTGGTCTGGTAGTTAGGAGTGTTAATCAGACCATGTGGACACCTCCTAGTGGTGGGGTTGTTAGGAGTGTTTATCAGACCATGTGGACACCTCCTAGTGGTCTGGTTGTTAGGAGTGTTTATCAGACCATGTGGACACCTCCTAGTGGTGGGGTTGTTAGGAGTGTTTATCAGACCATGTGGACACCTCCTAGTGGTGGGTTGTTAGGAGTGTTTATCAGACCATGTGGACACCTCCTAGTGGTGGGGTTGTTAGGAGTGTTAATCAGACCATGTGGACACCTCCTAGTGGTGGGTTGTTAGGAGTGTTTATCAGACCATGTGGACACCTCCTAGTGGTCTGGTTGTTAGGAGTGTTTATCAGACCATGTGGACACCTCCTAGTGGTCTGGTTGTTAGGAGAGTTTATCAGACCATGTGGACACCCCCTAGTGGTGGGATTGTTAGGAGTGTTTATCAGACCATGTGGACATCTCTTAGTGGTCGGGATGATAGGAGTGTTTATCAGACCATGTGGACACCTCCTAGTGGTGGGGTTGTTAGGAGTGTTAATCAGACCATGTGGACACCTCCTAGTGGTCTGGTGTTTAGGAGTGTTGATCAGACCATGTGGACACCTCCTAGTGGTGGGGTTGTTAGGAGTGTTTATCAGACCATGTGGACACCTCCTAGTGGTCTGGTTGTTAGGAGTGTTTATCAGACCATGTGGACACCTCCTAGTGGTGGGTTGTTAGGAGTGTTTATCAGACCATGTGGACACCTCCTAGTGGTGGGGTTGTTAGGAGTGTTTATCAGACCATGTGGACACCTCCTAGTGGTGGGTTGTTAGGAGTGTTTATCAGACCATGTGGACACCTCCTAGTGGTGGGGTTGTTAGGAGTGTTTATCAGACCATGTGGACACCTCCTATTGGTGGGGTTGTTAGGAGTGTTTGTCAGACCATGTGGACACCTCCTTGTGGTGGGGTTGTTAGGAGTATTTATCAGACCATGTGGACACCTCCTAGTGGTCTGGTTGTTAGGAGTGTTTATCAGACCATGTGGACACCTCCTAGTGGTGGGGTTGTTAGGAGTGTTTATCAGACCATGTGGACACCTCCTAGTGGAGTGTTTATCAGACCATGTGGACACCTCCTAGTGGTGGGGTTGTTAGGAGTGTTAATCAGACCATGTGGACACCTCCTAGTGGTGGGTTGTTAGGAGTGTTTATCAGACCATGTGGACACCTCCTAGTGGTCTGGTTGTTAAGAGTGTTTATCAGACCATGTGGACACCTCCTAGTGGTCTGGTTGTTATGAGTGTTCATCAGACCATGTGGACACCTCCTAGTGGTGGGGTTGTTAGGAGTGTTTATCAGACCACGTGGACACCTCCTAGTGGTCTGGTTGTTAGGAGTGTTTATCAGACAATGTGGACACCTCCTAGTGGTGGGGTTGTTAGGAGTGTTTATCAGACCTTGTGGACACCTCCTAGTGGTCTGGTTGTTAGGAGTGTTTATCAGACCATGTGGACACCTCCTAGTGGTGGGGTTGTTAGGAGTGTTAATCAGACCATGTGGACACCTCCTAGTGGTCTGGTGTTTAGGAGTGTTGATCAGACCATGTGGACACCTCCTAGTGGTGGGGTTGTTAGGAGTGTTTATCAGACCATGTGGACACCTCCTAGTGGTCTGGTTGTTAGGAGTGTTTATCAGACCATGTGGACACCTCCTAGTGGTGGGGTTGTTAGGAGTGTTAATCAGACCATGTGGACACCTCCTAGTGGTCTGGTGTTTAGGAGTGTTGATCAGACCATGTGGACACCTCCTAGTGGTGGGGTTGTTAGGAGTGTTTATCAGACCATGTGGACACCTCCTTGTGGTCTTGTTGTTAAGAGTGTTTATCAGACCATGTGGACACCTCCTAGTGGTGGGTTGTTAGGAGTGTTTATCAGACCATGTGGACACCTCCTAGTGGTGGGGTTGTTAGGAGTGTTTATCAGACCATGTGGACACCTCCTAGTGGTGGGTTGTTAGGAGTGTTTATCAGACCATGTGGACACCTCCTAGTGGTGGGGTTGTTAGGAGTGTTTATCAGACCATGTGGACACCTCCTATTGGTGGGGTTGTTAGGAGTGTTTGTCAGACCATGTGGACACCTCCTAGTGGTGGGGTTGTTAGGAGTATTTATCAGACCATGTGGACACCTCCTAGTGGTCTGGTTGTTAGGAGTGTTTATCAGACCATGTGGACACCTCCTAGTGGTGGGGTTGTTAGGAGTGTTTATCAGACCATGTGGACACCTCCTAGTGGTCTGGTAGTTAGGAGTGTTAATCAGACCATGTGGACACCTCCTAGTGGTGGGGTTGTTAGGAGTGTTTATCAGACCATGTGGACACCTCCTAGTGGTCTGGTTGTTAGGAGTGTTTATCAGACCATGTGGACACCTCCTAGTGGTGGGGTTGTTAGGAGTGTTTATCAGACCATGTGGACACCTCCTAGTGGTGGGTTGTTAGGAGTGTTTATCAGACCATGTGGACACCTCCTAGTGGTGGGGTTGTTAGGAGTGTTAATCAGACCATGTGGACACCTCCTAGTGGTGGGTTGTTAGGAGTGTTTATCAGACCATGTGGACACCTCCTAGTGGTCTGGTTGTTAGGAGTGTTTATCAGACCATGTGGACACCTCCTAGTGGTCTGGTTGTTAGGAGAGTTTATCAGACCATGTGGACACCCCCTAGTGGTGGGGTTGTTAGGAGTGTTTATCAGACCATGTGGACATCTCTTAGTGGTCGGGATGATAGGAGTGTTTATCAGACCATGTGGACACCTCCTAGTGGTGGGGTTGTTAGGAGTGTTAATCAGACCATGTGGACACCTCCTAGTGGTCTGGTGTTTAGGAGTGTTGATCAGACCATGTGGACACCTCCTAGTGGTGGGGTTGTTAGGAGTGTTTATCAGACCATGTGGACACCTCCTAGTGGTCTGGTTGTTAGGAGTGTTTATCAGACCATGTGGACACCTCCTAGTGGTGGGGTTGTTAGGAGTGTTTATCAGACCATGTGGACACCTCCTATTGGTGGGGTTGTTAGGAGTGTTTGTCAGACCATGTGGACACCTCCTTGTGGTGGGGTTGTTAGG
Organism: Oncorhynchus clarkii lewisi; assembly: GCF_045791955.1. Classification (NCBI taxonomy): domain Eukaryota; kingdom Metazoa; phylum Chordata; class Actinopteri; order Salmoniformes; family Salmonidae; genus Oncorhynchus; species Oncorhynchus clarkii. The sequence continues at coordinate 115,119 of NW_027261136.1, read as the reverse complement.
AGTGTTTGTCAGACCATGTGGACACCTCGTAGTGGTGGGGTTGTTATGAGTATTTATCAGACCATGTGGACACCTCCTAGTGGTCTGGTTGTTAGGAGTGTTTATCAGACCATGTGGACACCTCCTAGTGGTGGGGTTGTTAGGAGTGTTTATCAGACCATGTGGACACCTCCTAGTGGAGTGTTTATCAGACCATGTGGACACCTCCTAGTGGTGGGGTTGTTAGGAGTGTTAATCAGACCATGTGGACACCTCCTAGTGGTGGGTTGTTAGGAGTGTTTATCAGACCATGTGGACACCTCCTAGTGGTCTGGTTGTTAAGAGTGTTTATCAGACCATGTGGACACCTCCTAGTGGTCTGGTTGTTAGGAGAGTTTATCAGACCATGTGGACACCTCCTAGTGGTGGGGTTGTTAGGAGTGTTTATCAGACCATGTGGACACCTCCTAGTGGTCTGGTTGTTATGAGTGTTCATCAGACCATATGGACACCTCCTAGTGGTGGGGTTGTTATGAGTGTTTATCAGACCACGTGGACACCTCCTAGTGGTCTGGTTGTTAGGAGTGTTTATCAGACAATGTGGACACCTCCTAGTGGTGGGGTTGTTAGGAGTGTTTATCAGACCACGTGGACACCTCCTAGTGGTGGGTTGTTAGGAGTGTTTATCAGACCATGTGGACACCTCCTAGTGGTGGGGTTGTTAGGAGTGTTAATCAGACCATGTGGACACCTCCTAGTGGTGGGTTGTTAGGAGTGTTTATCAGACCATGTGGACACCTCCTAGTGGTCTGGTTGTTAGGAGAGTTTATCAGACCATGTGGACACCTCCTAGTGGTGGGGTTGTTAGGAGTGTTTATCAGACCATGTGGACATCTCCTAGTGGTCGGGATGATAGGAGTGTTTATCAGACCATGTGGACACCTCCTAGTGGTGGGGTTGTTAGGAGTGTTTATCAGACCATGTGGACACCTCCTAGTGGTGGGTTGTTAGGAGTGTTTATCAGACCATGTGGACACCTCCTAGTGGTGGGGTTGTTAGGAGTGTTAATCAGACCATGTGGACACCTCCTAGTGGTGGGGTTGTTAGGAGTGTTTATCAGACCATGTGGACACCTCCTAGTGGTCTGGTTGTTAGGAGTGTTTAACAGATCATGTGGACACCTCCTAGAGGTCTGGTTGTTAGGAGTGTTTATCAGACCATGTGGACACCTCCTAGTGGTGGGGTTGTTAGGAGTGTTAATCAGACCATGTGGACACCTCCTAGTGGTCTGGTTGTTAGGAGTGTTTATCAGACCATGTGGACACCTCCTAGTGGTCTGGTTGTTAGGAGTGTTTATCAGACCATGTGGACACCTCCTAGTGGTGGGGTTGTTAGGATTGTTTATCAGACCATGTGGACACCTCCTAGTGGTGGGTTGTTAGGAGTGTTTATCAGACCATGTGGACACCTCCTAGTGATGGGGTTGTTAGGAGTGTTAATCAGACCATGTGGACACCTCCTAGTGGTGGGTTGTTAGGAGTGTTTATCAGACCATGTGGACACCTCCTAGTGTTCTGGTTGTTAGGAGTGTTTATCAGACCATGTGGACACCTCCTAGTGGTCTGGTTGTTAGGAGAGTTTATCAGACCATGTGGACACCTCCTAGTGGTGGGGTTGTTAGGAGTGTTTATCAGACCATGTGGACATCTCCTAGTGGTCGGGATGATAGGAGTGTTTATCAGACCATGTGGACACCTCCTAGTGGTGGGGTTGTTAGGAGTGTTAATCAGACCATGTGGACACCTCCTAGTGGTCTGGTGTTTAGGAGTGTTGATCAGACCATGTGGACACCTCCTAGTGGTGGGTTGTTAGGAGTGTTTATCAGACCATGTGGACACCTCCTAGTGGTGGGGTTGTTAGGAGTGTTTATCAGACCATGTGGACACCTCCTAGTGGTGGGTTGTTAGGAGTGTTTATCAGACCATGTGGACACCTCCTAGTGGTGGGGTTGTTAGGAGTGTTTATCAGACCATGTGGACACCTCCTATTGGTGGGGTTGTTAGGAGTGTTTGTCAGACCATGTGGACACCTCCTAGTGGTGGGGTTGTTAGGAGTATTTATCAGACCATGTGGACACCTCCTAGTGGTCTGGTTGTTAGGAGTGTTTATCAGACCATGTGGACACCTCCTAGTGGTGGGGTTGTTAGGAGTGTTTATCAGACCATGTGGACACCTCCTAGTGGTCTGGTAGTTAGGAGTGTTAATCAGACCATGTGGACACCTCCTAGTGGTGGGGTTGTTAGGAGTGTTTATCAGACCATGTGGACACCTCCTAGTGGTCTGGTTGTTAGGAGTGTTTATCAGACCATGTGGACACCTCCTAGTGGTGGGGTTGTTAGGAGTGTTTATCAGACCATGTGGACACCTCCTAGTGGTGGGTTGTTAGGAGTGTTTATCAGACCATGTGGACACCTCCTAGTGGTGGGGTTGTTAGGAGTGTTAATCAGACCATGTGGACACCTCCTAGTGGTGGGTTGTTAGGAGTGTTTATCAGACCATGTGGACACCTCCTAGTGGTCTGGTTGTTAGGAGTGTTTATCAGACCATGTGGACACCTCCTAGTGGTCTGGTTGTTAGGAGAGTTTATCAGACCATGTGGACACCCCCTAGTGGTGGGGTTGTTAGGAGTGTTTATCAGACCATGTGGACATCTCTTAGTGGTCGGGATGATAGGAGTGTTTATCAGACCATGTGGACACCTCCTAGTGGTGGGGTTGTTAGGAGTGTTAATCAGACCATGTGGACACCTCCTAGTGGTCTGGTGTTTAGGAGTGTTGATCAGACCATGTGGACACCTCCTAGTGGTGGGGTTGTTAGGAGTGTTTATCAGACCATGTGGACACCTCCTAGTGGTCTGGTTGTTAGGAGTGTTTATCAGACCATGTGGACACCTCCTAGTGGTGGGTTGTTAGGAGTGTTTATCAGACCATGTGGACACCTCCTAGTGGTGGGGTTGTTAGGAGTGTTTATCAGACCACGTGGACACCTCCTAGTGGTGGGTTGTTAGGAGTGTTTATCAGACCATGTGGACACCTCCTAGTGGTGGGGTTGTTAGGAGTGTTTATCAGACCATGTGGACACCTCCTATTGGTGGGGTTGTTAGGAGTGTTTGTCAGACCATGTGGACACCTCCTTGTGGTGGGGTTGTTAGGAGTATTTATCAGACCATGTGGACACCTCCTAGTGGTCTGGTTGTTAGGAGTGTTTATCAGACCATGTGGACACCTCCTAGTGGTGGGGTTGTTAGGAGTGTTTATCAGACCATGTGGACACCTCCTAGTGGAGTGTTTATCAGACCATGTGGACACCTCCTAGTGGTGGGGTTGTTAGGAGTGTTAATCAGACCATGTGGACACCTCCTAGTGGTGGGTTGTTAGGAGTGTTTATCAGACCATGTGGACACCTCCTAGTGGTCTGGTTGTTAAGAGTGTTTATCAGACCATGTGGACACCTCCTAGTGGTCTGGTTGTTATGAGTGTTCATCAGACCATGTGGACACCTCCTAGTGGTGGGGTTGTTAGGAGTGTTTATCAGACCACGTGGACACCTCCTAGTGGTCTGGTTGTTAGGAGTGTTTATCAGACAATGTGGACACCTCCTAGTGGTGGGGTTGTTAGGAGTGTTTATCAGACCTTGTGGACACCTCCTAGTGGTCTGGTTGTTAGGAGTGTTTATCAGACCATGTGGACACCTCCTAGTGGTGGGGTTGTTAGGAGTGTTAATCAGACCATGTGGACACCTCCTAGTGGTCTGGTGTTTAGGAGTGTTGATCAGACCATGTGGACACCTCCTAGTGGTGGGGTTGTTAGGAGTGTTTATCAGACCATGTGGACACCTCCTAGTGGTCTGGTTGTTAGGAGTGTTTATCAGACCATGTGGACACCTCCTAGTGGTGGGGTTGTTAGGAGTGTTAATCAGACCATGTGGACACCTCCTAGTGGTCTGGTGTTTAGGAGTGTTGATCAGACCATGTGGACACCTCCTAGTGGTGGGGTTGTTAGGAGTGTTTATCAGACCATGTGGACACCTCCTTGTGGTCTTGTTGTTAAGAGTGTTTATCAGACCATGTGGACACCTCCTAGTGGTGGGTTGTTAGGAGTGTTTATCAGACCATGTGGACACCTCCTAGTGGTGGGGTTGTTAGGAGTGTTTATCAGACCATGTGGACACCTCCTAGTGGTGGGTTGTTAGGAGTGTTTATCAGACCATGTGGACACCTCCTAGTGGTGGGGTTGTTAGGAGTGTTTATCAGACCATGTGGACACCTCCTATTGGTGGGGTTGTTAGGAGTGTTTGTCAGACCATGTGGACACCTCCTAGTGGTGGGGTTGTTAGGAGTATTTATCAGACCATGTGGACACCTCCTAGTGGTCTGGTTGTTAGGAGTGTTTATCAGACCATGTGGACACCTCCTAGTGGTGGGGTTGTTAGGAGTGTTTATCAGACCATGTGGACACCTCCTAGTGGTCTGGTAGTTAGGAGTGTTAATCAGACCATGTGGACACCTCCTAGTGGTGGGGTTGTTAGGAGTGTTTATCAGACCATGTGGACACCTCCTAGTGGTCTGGTTGTTAGGAGTGTTTATCAGACCATGTGGACACCTCCTAGTGGTGGGGTTGTTAGGAGTGTTTATCAGACCATGTGGACACCTCCTAGTGGTGGGTTGTTAGGAGTGTTTATCAGACCATGTGGACACCTCCTAGTGGTGGGGTTGTTAGGAGTGTTAATCAGACCATGTGGACACCTCCTAGTGGTGGGTTGTTAGGAGTGTTTATCAGACCATGTGGACACCTCCTAGTGGTCTGGTTGTTAGGAGTGTTTATCAGACCATGTGGACACCTCCTAGTGGTCTGGTTGTTAGGAGAGTTTATCAGACCATGTGGACACCCCCTAGTGGTGGGGTTGTTAGGAGTGTTTATCAGACCATGTGGACATCTCTTAGTGGTCGGGATGATAGGAGTGTTTATCAGACCATGTGGACACCTCCTAGTGGTGGGGTTGTTAGGAGTGTTAAACAGACCATGTGGACACCTCCTAGTGGTCTGGTGTTTAGGAGTGTTGATCAGACCATGTGGACACCTCCTAGTGGTGGGGTTGTTAGGAGTGTTTATCAGACCATGTGGACACCTCCTAGTGGTCTGGTTGTTAGGAGTGTTTATCAGACCATGTGGACACCTCCTAGTGGTGGGGTTGTTAGGAGTGTTTATCAGACCATGTGGACACCTCCTATTGGTGGGGTTGTTAGGAGTGTTTGTCAGACCATGTGGACACCTCCTTGTGGTGGGGTTGTTAGGAGTATTTATCAGACCATGTGGACACCTCCTAGTGGTCTGGTTGTTAGGAGTGTTTATCAGACCATGTGGACACCTCCTAGTGGTGGGGTTGTTAGGAGTGTTTATCAGACCATGTGGACACCTCCTAGTGGAGTGTTTATCAGACCATGTTGACACCTCCTAGTGGTGGGGTTGTTAGGAGTGTTAATCAGACCATGTGGACACCTCCTAGTGGTGGGTTGTTAGGAGTGTTTATCAGACCATGTGGACACCTCCTAGTGGTCTGGTTGTTAAGAGTGTTTATCAGACCATGTGGACACCTCCTAGTGGTCTGGTTGTTAGGAGAGTTTATCAGACCATGTGGACACTTCCTAGTGGTGGGGTTGTTAGGAGTGTTTATCAGACCATGTGGACACCTCCTAGTGGTCTGGTTGTTATGAGTGTTCATCAGACCATGTGGACACCTCCTAGTGGTGGGGTTGTTAGGAGTGTTTATCAGACCACGTGGACACCTCCTAGTGGTCTGGTTGTTAGGAGTGTTTATCAGACAATGTGGACACCTCCTAGTGGTGGGGTTGTTAGGAGTGTTTATCAGACCTTGTGGACACCTCCTAGTGGTCTGGTTGTTAGGAGTGTTTATCAGACCATGTGGACACCTCCTAGTGGTGGGGTTGTTAGGAGTGTTAATCAGACCATGTGGACACCTCCTAGTGGTCTGGTGTTTAGGAGTGTTGATCAGACCATGTGGACACCTCCTAGTGGTGGGGTTGTTAGGAGTGTTTATCAGACCATGTGGACACCTCCTTGTGGTCTTGTTGTTAAGAGTGTTTATCAGACCATGTGGACACCTCCTAGTGGTGGGTTGTTAGGAGTGTTTATCAGACCATGTGGACACCTCCTAGTGGTGGGGTTGTTAGGAGTGTTTATCAGACCATGTGGACACCTCCTAGTGGTGGGTTGTTAGGAGTGTTTATCAGACCATGTGGACACCTCCTAGTGGTGGGGTTGTTAGGAGTGTTTATCAGACCATGTGGACACCTCCTATTGGTGGGGTTGTTAGGAGTGTTTGTCAGACCATGTGGACACCTCCTAGTGGTGGGGTTGTTAGGAGTATTTATCAGACCATGTGGACACCTCCTAGTGGTCTGGTTGTTAGGAGTGTTTATCAGACCATGTGGACACCTCCTAGTGGTGGGGTTGTTAGGAGTGTTTATCAGACCATGTGGACACCTCCTAGTGGTCTGGTAGTTAGGAGTGTTAATCAGACCATGTGGACACCTCCTAGTGGTGGGGTTGTTAGGAGTGTTTATCAGACCATGTGGACACCTCCTAGTGGTCTGGTTGTTAGGAGTGTTTATCAGACCATGTGGACACCTCCTAGTGGTGGGGTTGTTAGGAGTGTTTATCAGACCATGTGGACACCTCCTAGTGGTGGGTTGTTAGGAGTGTTTATCAGACCATGTGGACACCTCCTAGTGGTGGGGTTGTTAGGAGTGTTAATCAGACCATGTGGACACCTCCTAGTGGTGGGTTGTTAGGAGTGTTTATCAGACCATGTGGACACCTCCTAGTGGTCTGGTTGTTAGGAGTGTTTATCAGACCATGTGGACACCTCCTAGTGGTGGGGTTGTTAGGAGTGTTTATCAGACCATGTGGACACCTCCTATTGGTGGGGTTGTTAGGAGTGTTTGTCAGACCATGTGGACACCTCCTTGTGGTGGGGTTGTTAGGAGTATTTATCAGACCATGTGGACACCTCCTAGTGGTCTGGTTGTTAGGAGTGTTTATCAGACCATGTGGACACCTCCTAGTGGTGGGGTTGTTAGGAGTGTTTATCAGACCATGTGGACACCTCCTAGTGGAGTGTTTATCAGACCATGTGGACACCTCCTAGTGGTGGGGTTGTTAGGAGTGTTAATCAGACCATGTGGACACCTCCTAGTGGTGGGTTGTTAGGAGTGTTTATCAGACCATGTGGACACCTCCTAGTGGTCTGGTTGTTAAGAGTGTTTATCAGACCATGTGGACACCTCCTAGTGGTCTGGTTGTTATGAGTGTTCATCAGACCATGTGGACACCTCCTAGTGGTGGGGTTGTTAGGAGTGTTTATCAGACCACGTGGACACCTCCTAGTGGTCTGGTTGTTAGGAGTGTTTATCAGACAATGTGGACACCTCCTAGTGGTGGGGTTGTTAGGAGTGTTTATCAGACCTTGTGGACACCTCCTAGTGGTCTGGTTGTTAGGAGTGTTTATCAGACCATGTGGACACCTCCTAGTGGTGGGGTTGTTAGGAGTGTTAATCAGACCATGTGGACACCTCCTAGTGGTCTGGTGTTTAGGAGTGTTGATCAGACCATGTGGACACCTCCTAGTGGTGGGGTTGTTAGGAGTGTTTATCAGACCATGTGGACACCTCCTAGTGGTCTGGTTGTTAGGAGTGTTTATCAGACCATGTGGACACCTCCTAGTGGTGGGGTTGTTAGGAGTGTTAATCAGACCATGTGGACACCTCCTAGTGGTCTGGTGTTTAGGAGTGTTGATCAGACCATGTGGACACCTCCTAGTGGTGGGTTTGTTAGGAGTGTTTATCAGACCATGTGGACACCTCCTTGTGGTCTTGTTGTTAAGAGTGTTTATCAGACCATGTGGACACCTCCTAGTGGTGGGTTGTTAGGAGTGTTTATCAGACCATGTGGACACCTCCTAGTGGTGGGGTTGTTAGGAGTGTTTATCAGACCATGTGGACACCTCCTAGTGGTGGGTTGTTAGGAGTGTTTATCAGACCATGTGGACACCTCCTAGTGGTGGGGTTGTTAGGAGTGTTTATCAGACCATGTGGACACCTCCTATTGGTGGGGTTGTTAGGAGTGTTTGTCAGACCATGTGGACACCTCCTAGTGGTGGGGTTGTTAGGAGTATTTATCAGACCATGTGGACACCTCCTAGTGGTCTGGTTGTTAGGAGTGTTTATCAGACCATGTGGACACCTCCTAGTGGTGGGGTTGTTAGGAGTGTTTATCAGACCATGTGGACACCTCCTAGTGGTCTGGTAGTTAGGAGTGTTAATCAGACCATGTGGACACCTCCTAGTGGTGGGGTTGTTAGGAGTGTTTATCAGACCATGTGGACACCTCCTAGTGGTCTGGTTGTTAGGAGTGTTTATCAGACCATGTGGACACCTCCTAGTGGTGGGGTTGTTAGGAGTGTTTATCAGACCATGTGGACACCTCCTAGTGGTGGGTTGTTAGGAGTGTTTATCAGACCATGTGGACACCTCCTAGTGGTGGGGTTGTTAGGAGTGTTAATCAGACCATGTGGACACCTCCTAGTGGTGGGTTGTTAGGAGTGTTTATCAGACCATGTGGACACCTCCTAGTGGTCTGGTTGTTAGGAGTGTTTATCAGACCATGTGGACACCTCCTAGTGGTCTGGTTGTTAGGAGAGTTTATCAGACCATGTGGACACCCCCTAGTGGTGGGGTTGTTAGGAGTGTTTATCAGACCATGTGGACATCTCTTAGTGGTCGGGATGATAGGAGTGTTTATCAGACCATGTGGACACCTCCTAGTGGTGGGGTTGTTAGGAGTGTTAATCAGACCATGTGGACACCTCCTAGTGGTCTGGTGTTTAGGAGTGTTGATCAGACCATGTGGACACCTCCTAGTGGTGGGGTTGTTAGGAGTGTTTATCAGACCATGTGGACACCTCCTAGTGGTCTGGTTGTTAGGAGTGTTTATCAGACCATGTGGACACCTCCTAGTGGTGGGGTTGTTAGGAGTGTTTATCAGACCATGTGGACACCTCCTATTGGTGGGGTTGTTAGGAGTGTTTGTCAGACCATGTGGACACCTCCTTGTGGTGGGGTTGTTAGGAGTATTTATCAGACCATGTGGACACCTCCTAGTGGTCTGGTTGTTAGGAGTGTTAATCAGACCATGTGGACACCTCCTAGTGGTGGGTTGTTAGGACTGTTTATCAGACCATGTGGACACCTCCTAGTGGTCTGGTTGTTAAGAGTGTTTATCAGACCATGTGGACACCTCCTAGTGGTCTGGTTGTTAGGAGAGTTTATCAGACCATGTGGACACTTCCTAGTGGTGGGGTTGTTAGGAGTGTTTATCAGACCATGTGGACACCTCCTAGTGGTGGGGTTGTTAGGAGTGTTTATCAGACCATGTGGACACCTCCTAGTGGAGTGTTTATCAGACCATGTGGACACCTCCTAGTGGTGGGGTTGTTAGGAGTGTTTATCAGACCATGTGGACACCTCCTAGTGGTGGGGTTGTTAGGAGTGTTTATCAGACCAATGTTGACACCTCCTAGTGGAGTGTTTATCAGACCATGTGGACACCTCCTAGTGGTGGGGTTGTTAGGAGTGTTAATCAGACCATGTGGACACCTCCTAGTGGTGGGTTGTTAGGACTGTTTATCAGACCATGTGGACACCTCCTAGTGGTCTGGTTGTTAAGAGTGTTTATCAGACCATGTGGACACCTCCTAGTGGTCTGGTTGTTAGGAGAGTTTATCAGACCATGTGGACACTTCCTAGTGGTGGGGTTGTTAGGAGTGTTTATCAGACCATGTGGACACCTCCTAGTGGTCTGGTTGTTATGAGTGTTCATCAGACCATGTGGACACCTCCTAGTGGTGGGGTTGTTAGGAGTGTTTATCAGACCACGTGGACACCTCCTAGTGGTCTGGTTGTTAGGAGTGTTTATCAGACAATGTGGACACCTCCTAGTGGTGGGGTTGTTAGGAGTGTTTATCAGACCTTGTGGACACCTCCTAGTGGTCTGGTTGTTAGGAGTGTTTATCAGACCATGTGGACACCTCCTATTGGTGGGGTTGTTAGGAGTGTTAATCAGACCATGTGGACACCTCCTAGTGGTCTGGTGTTTAGGAGTGTTGATCAGACCATGTGGACACCTCCTAGTGGTGGGGTTGTTAGGAGTGTTTATCAGACCATGTGGACACCTCCTTGTGGTCTTGTTGTTAAGAGTGTTTATCAGACCATGTGGACACCTCCTAGTGGTGGGTTGTTAGGAGTGTTTATCAGACCATGTGGACACCTCCTAGTGGTGGGGTTGTTAGGAGTGTTTATCAGACCATGTGGACACCTCCTAGTGGTGGGTTGTTAGGAGTGTTTATCAGACCATGTGGACACCTCCTAGTGGTGGGGTTGTTAGGAGTGTTTATCAGACCATGTGGACACCTCCTATTGGTGGGGTTGTTAGGAGTGTTTGTCAGACCATGTGGACACCTCCTAGTGGTGGGGTTGTTAGGAGTATTTATCAGACCATGTGGACACCTCCTAGTGGTCTGGTTGTTAGGAGTGTTTATCAGACCATGTGGACACCTCCTAGTGGTGGGGTTGTTAGGAGTGTTTATCAGACCATGTGGACACCTCCTAGTGGTCTGGTAGTTAGGAGTGTTAATCAGACCATGTGGACACCTCCTAGTGGTGGGGTTGTTAGGAGTGTTTATCAGACCATGTGGACACCTCCTAGTGGTCTGGTTGTTAGGAGTGTTTATCAGACCATGTGGACACCTCCTAGTGGTGGGGTTGTTAGGAGTGTTTATCAGACCATGTGGACACCTCCTAGTGGTGGGTTGTTAGGAGTGTTTATCAGACCATGTGGACACCTCCTAGTGGTGGGGTTGTTAGGAGTGTTAATCAGACCATGTGGACACCTCCTAGTGGTGGGTTGTTAGGAGTGTTTATCAGACCATGTGGACACCTCCTAGTGGTCTGGTTGTTAGGAGTGTTTATCAGACCATGTGGACACCTCCTAGTGGTGGGGTTGTTAGGAGTGTTTATCAGACCATGTGGACACCTCCTATTGGTGGGGTTGTTAGGAGTGTTTGTCAGACCATGTGGACACCTCCTAGTGGTGGGGTTGTTAGGAGTATTTATCAGACCATGTGGACACCTCCTAGTGGTCTGGTTGTTAGGAGTGTTTATCAGACCATGTGGACACCTCCTAGTGGTGGGGTTGTTAGGAGTGTTTATCAGACCATGTGGACACCTCCTAGTGGAGTGTTTATCAGACCATGTGGACACCTCCTAGTGGTGGGGTTGTTAGGAGTGTTAATCAGACCATGTGGACACCTCCTAGTGGTGGGTTGTTAGGAGTGTTTATCAGACCATGTGGACACCTCCTAGTGGTCTGGTTGTTAAGAGTGTTTATCAGACCATGTGGACACCTCCTAGTGGTCTGGTTGTTATGAGTGTTCATCAGACCATGTGGACACCTCCTAGTGGTGGGGTTGTTAGGAGTGTTTATCAGACCACGTGGACACCTCCTAGTGGTCTGGTTGTTAGGAGTGTTTATCAGACAATGTGGACACCTCCTAGTGGTGGGGTTGTTAGGAGTGTTTATCAGACCTTGTGGACACCTCCTAGTGGTCTGGTTGTTAGGAGTGTTTATCAGACCATGTGGACACCTCCTAGTGGTGGGGTTGTTAGGAGTGTTTATCAGACCACGTGGACACCTCCTAGTGGTCTGGTTGTTAGGAGTGTTTATCAGACAATGTGGACACCTCCTAGTGGTGGGGTTGTTAGGAGTGTTTATCAGACCTTGTGGACACCTCCTAGTGGTCTGGTTGTTAGGAGTGTTTATCAGACCATGTGGACACCTCCTAGTGGTGGGGTTGTTAGGAGTGTTAATCAGACCATGTGGACACCTCCTAGTGGTCTGGTGTTTAGGAGTGTTGATCAGACCATGTGGACACCTCCTAGTGGTGGGGTTGTTAGGAGTGTTTATCAGACCATGTGGACACCTCCTAGTGGTCTGGTTGTTAGGAGTGTTTATCAGACCATGTGGACACCTCCTAGTGGTGGGTTGTTAGGAGTGTTTATCAGACCATGTGGACACCTCCTAGTGGTGGGGTTGTTAGGAGTGTTTATCAGACCATGTGGACACCTCCTAGTGGTGGGTTGTTAGGAGTGTTTATCAGACCATGTGGACACCTCCTAGTGGTGGGGTTGTTAGGAGTGTTTATCAGACCATGTGGACACCTCCTATTGGTGGGGTTGTTAGGAGTGTTTGTCAGACCATGTGGACACCTCCTTGTGGTGGGGTTGTTAGGAGTATTTATCAGACCATGTGGACACCTCCTAGTGGTCTGGTTGTTAGGAGTGTTTATCAGACCATGTGGACACCTCCTAGTGGTGGGGTTGTTAGGAGTGTTTATCAGACCATGTGGACACCTCCTAGTGGTCTGGTAGTTAGGAGTGTTAATCAGACCATGTGGACACCTCCTAGTGGTGGGGTTGTTAGGAGTGTTTATCAGACCATGTGGACACCTCCTAGTGGTCTGGTTGTTAGGAGTGTTTATCAGACCATGTGGACACCTCCTAGTGGTGGGGTTGTTAGGAGTGTTTATCAGACCATGTGGACACCTCCTAGTGGTGGGTTGTTAGGAGTGTTTATCAGACCATGTGGACACCTCCTAGTGGTGGGGTTGTTAGGAGTGTTAATCAGACCATGTGGACACCTCCTAGTGGTGGGTTGTTAGGAGTGTTTATCAGACCATGTGGACACCTCCTAGTGGTCTGGTTGTTAGGAGTGTTTATCAGACCATGTGGACACCTCCTAGTGGTCTGGTTGTTAGGAGAGTTTATCAGACCATGTGGACACCCCCTAGTGGTGGGGTTGTTAGGAGTGTTTATCAGACCATGTGGACATCTCTTAGTGGTCGGGATGATAGGAGTGTTTATCAGACCATGTGGACACCTCCTAGTGGTGGGGTTGTTAGGAGTGTTAATCAGACCATGTGGACACCTCCTAGTGGTCTGGTGTTTAGGAGTGTTGATCAGACCATGTGGACACCTCCTAGTGGTGGGGTTGTTAGGAGTGTTTATCAGACCATGTGGACACCTCCTAGTGGTGGGGTTGTTAGGAGTGTTTATCAGACCATGTGGACACCTCCTAGTGGTGGGGTTGTTAGGAGTGTTTATCAGACCATGTGGACACCTCCTATTGGTGGGGTTGTTAGGAGTGTTTGTCAGACCATGTGGACACCTCCTTGTGGTGGGGTTGTTAGGAGTATTTATCAGACCATGTGGACACCTCCTAGTGGTCTGGTTGTTAGGAGTGTTTATCAGACCATGTGGACACCTCCTAGTGGTGGGGTTGTTAGGAGTGTTTATCAGACCATGTGGACACCTCCTAGTGGAGTGTTTATCAGACCATGTGGACACCTCCTAGTGGTGGGGTTGTTAGGAGTGTTAATCAGACCATGTGGACACCTCCTAGTGGTGGGTTGTTAGGAGTGTTTATCAGACCATGTGGACACCTCCTAGTGGTCTGGTTGTTAAGAGTGTTTATCAGACCATGTGGACACCTCCTAGTGGTCTGGTTGTTAGGAGAGTTTATCAGACCATGTGGACACTTCCTAGTGGTGGGGTTGTTAGGAGTGTTTATCAGACCATGTGGACACCTCCTAGTGGTCTGGTTGTTATGAGTGTTCATCAGACCATGTGGACACCTCCTAGTGGTGGGGTTGTTAGGAGTGTTTATCAGACCACGTGGACACCTCCTAGTGGTCTGGTTGTTAGGAGTGTTTATCAGACAATGTGGACACCTCCTAGTGGTGGGGTTGTTAGGAGTGTTTATCAGACCTTGTGGACACCTCCTAGTGGTCTGGTTGTTAGGAGTGTTTATCAGACCATGTGGACACCTCCTAGTGGTGGGGTTGTTAGGAGTGTTTATCAGACCATGTGGACACCTCCTAGTGGTCTGGTTGTTAGGAGTGTTTATCAGACCATGTGGACACCTCCTAGTGGTGGGGTTGTTAGGAGTGTTAATCAGACCATGTGGACACCTCCTAGTGGTCTGGTGTTTAGGAGTGTTGATCAGACCATGTGGACACCTCCTAGTGGTGGGGTTGTTAGGAGTGTTTATCAGACCATGTGGACACCTCCTAGTGGTCTGGTTGTTAGGAGTGTTTATCAGACCATGTGGACACCTCCTAGTGGTGGGTTGTTAGGAGTGTTTATCAGACCATGTGGACACCTCCTAGTGGTGGGGTTGTTAGGAGTGTTTATCAGACCATGTGGACACCTCCTAGTGGTGGGTTGTTAGGAGTGTTTATCAGACCATGTGGACACCTCCTAGTGGTGGGGTTGTTAGGAGTGTTTATCAGACCATGTGGACACCTCCTGTTGGTGGGGTTGTTAGGAGTGTTTGTCAGACCATGTGGACACCTCCTAGTGGTGGGGTTGTTAGGAGTATTTATCAGACCATGTGGACACCTCCTAGTGGTCTGGTTGTTAGGAGTGTTTATCAGACCATGTGGACACCTCCTAGTGGTGGGGTTGTTAGGAGTGTTTATCAGACCATGTGGACACCTCCTAGTGGAGTGTTTATCAGACCATGTGGACACCTCCTAGTGGTCTGGTTGTTAAGAGTGTTTATCAGACCATGTGGACACCTCCTAGTGGTCTGGTTGTTAGGAGAGTTTATCAGACCATGTGGACACCTCCTAGTGGTGGGGTTGTTAGGAGTGTTTATCAGACCATGTGGACACCTCCTAGTGGTGGGGTTGTTAGGAGTGTTTATCAGACCACGTGGACACCTCCTAGTGGTCTGGTTGTTAGGAGTGTTTATCAGACAATGTGGACACCTCCTAGTGGTGGGGTTGTTAGGAGTGTTTATCAGACCTTGTGGACACCTCCTAGTGGTCTGGTTGTTAGGAGTGTTTATCAGACCATGTGGACACCTCCTAGTGGTGGGGTTGTTAGGAGTGTTTATCAGACCATGTGGACACCTCCTAGTGGTGGGGTTGTTAGGAGTGTTTATCAGACCATGTGGACACATCCTAGTGGTCTGGTTGTTAGGAGTGTTTATCAGACCATGTGGACACCTCCTCGTGGTCTGGTTGTTAGGTGTGTTTATCAGACCATGTGGACACCTCCTAGTGGTGGGGTTGTTAGGAGTGTTTATCAGACCATGTGGACACCTCCTAGTGGTCTGGTTGTTAGGTGTGTTTATCAGACCATGTGGACACCTCCTAGTGGTGGGGTTGTTAGGAGTGTTTATCAGACCATGTGGACACCTCCTAGTGGTCTGGTTGTTAGGAGTGTTTATCAGACCTTGTGGACACCTCCTAGTGGTCTGGTTGTTAGGAGTGTTTATCAGACCATGTGGACACCTCCTAGTGGTGGGGTTGTTAGGAGTGTTTATCAGACCATGTGGACACCTCCTAGTGGTCTGGTTGTTAGGAGTGTTTATCAGACCATGTGGACACCTCCAAGTGGTGGGGTTGTTAGGAGTGTTTATCAGACCATGTGGACACCTCCTAGTGGTGGGTTGTTAGGAGTGTTTATCAGACCATGTGGACACCTCCTAGTGGTGGGGTTGTTAGAAGTGTTAATCAGACCATGTGGACACCTCCTAGTGGTGGGGTTGTTAGGAGTGTTAATCAGACCATGTGGACACCTCCTACTGGTGGGTTGTTAGGAGTGTTTATCAGACCATGTGGACACCTCCTAGTGGTCTGGTTGTTAGGAGTGTTTATCAGACCATGTGGACACCTCCTAGTGGTCTGGTTGTTAGGAGTGTTTATAAGACCATGTGGACACCTCTTAGTGGTGGGGTTGTTAGGAGTGTTTATCAGACCATGTGGACACCTCCTAGTGGTGGGGTTGTTAGGAGTGTTTATCAGACCATGTGGACACCTCCTAGTGGTCTGGTTGTTAGGAGTGTTTATCAGACCATGTGGACACCTCCTAGTGGTGGGGTTGTTAGGAGTGTTTATCAGACCATGTGGACACCTCCTAGTGGTGGGGTTGTTAGGAGTGTTTATCAGACCATGTGGACACCTCCTAGTGGTGGGGTTGTTAGGAGTATTAATCAGACCATGTGGACACCTCCTAGTTGTGGGGTTGTTAGGAGTGTTTATCAGACCATGTGGACACCTCCTAGTGGTGGGGTTGTTAGGAGTATTAATCAGACCATGTGGACACCTCCTAGTGGTGGGGTTGTTAATAGAACTACCCCTCCCGGATCCGGGAGAATTGTCATCAACTTACACTAATTAGCATAACGCAACTGACAAAAAATCTTACTAGAAAATATTCATATTCATGAAATCACAAGTGAAATATATTGAAACACAGCGTAGCCTTTTGTTAATCACCCTGTCATCTCAGATTTTGAAATGATGCTTTACAGCCAAAGTAAGACAAGCATTTGTGTACGTTTATCGATAGCCTAGCATAGCATTATGCAAAGCTCATGTTGGTCACGAAAATCAGAAAAGCAATCAAATTAACAAGAAGGTATTTAAATGGTAATAACCAGACTTTTTTCCAACAGATATTATTGTCAAATGTATTCCAGTAAGTTGTGACATAAGGAATGTATACAATCTCCCTTTGAAATGAAGCAGGTATAGATAGATCTGTTGTTCTGAGGGAGCAAGGAGAGAAACAGTTTCCCTATTGGAGAGTCAACTGGATTAAGCGAAGATAGGTCAAGAAGGTGAGGTCTGGTTACACATCTAAATAACATGAGAGTTCCAGATGGAACAGCATCAGAGACTATGGAGAACTCTCTAGGAGGGTAGGTCAACAAGGTGAGGTCTGGTTACACCTCTAAATAACATGAGTTCCAGATGGAACAGCATCAGAGACTATGGAGAACTCTCTAGGAGGGTAGGTCAACAAGGTGAGGTCTGGTTACACCTCTAAATAACATGAGAGTTCCAGATGGAACAGTATCAGAGACTATGGAGAACTCTCTAGGAGGGCAGGTCAACAAGGTGAGGTCTGGCTGAACCTCTAAATAACATGAGAGTTCCAGATGGAATAGCATCAAAGACTATGGAGAACTCTCTAGGTGTTACAGGGATATTGTAACAAGATAAAAATTCCTCATAATTGAGTAACAATCCTTCTGCATTAAAAAGTTGACTTACCAGCAGGATATGATTATTACACCAGTTCTTCAAAAATAAAGACTTGTTTCTATACAAAATATCCTTATTGTTCCAAATGAAATACCTTTTTTAATATATTAACGAGCACGTTAAGAATACTGTTGTAGGAATCTTATCGGTGTTATAGTTACAAAGTAACAAAATTGAAGTCACCAAAACGGGAGAAGATATAATGAGGGATGAAATTCCAAATTGAAGTTGGATTCTTTAAGAAATGTTTTTCCCAATTTATCTTTAAAGTATTATTAGTATTATTTATAGTAAAATCAACCAAATCAACAAGATGTTCATAATGTCAGATGTCCTTATATAATGTGTATGATTTTCCCAGATGAAGTCAACCTCTTTCCCTATTTTGTGGTTAAGATGTAGGGACTGGGCTGCATACAACTTGTGTATGACTGATGCCTTTAGCGGCAGGGTAGCCTAGTGGTTAGAGCGTTGGACTAGTAACCGGAAGGTTGCAAGTTCAAACCCCCGAGCTGACCAGGTACAAATCTGTCGTTCTGCCCCTGAACAGGCAGTTAACCCACTGTTCCTAGTCCGTCATTGAAAATACGATTTTGTTTTTAACTGACTTGCCTAGTTAAATAAAGGTAAAAGAAAAATTTAGTGATTTAGTCTAATGCTTTAAACATTCTGCCCTCCGAATTCATATCTAAGGGGCATTTTTCATTAGTGCAAATCTGTTCTGTGAGAATATCTAATAATAATAATAACTGTGTAAATCAGGATGCATTATGAAAGGACAATAAGAGACGGTGGTAATATGTTTCCTTTTAGAGACTATAATACATGACAACCAGGTCATTTTAGTTTCTCTTAGAATCACAACCTCAGTGGAACAACAGTTTGTCATGTCCCACAGGTACAGTTCTCCTGAACAAACAAGTGCAGGACAGAGGAATAGCAATCCTTACCTTGTTCTAAATTCAATCACCTTCTTCATCCTCATCATTCAGTTCATTGAAATACAGTTTTGAAGTTGTGCACAATTATCAGTTTCTGTTTGGTTTATGCAGCCCATTCATTCACTGTCAGCTACATCAGCCCATTCATTCACTGTCAGCTACATCAGCCCATTCATTCACTGTCAGCTATATCAGCCCATTCATTTACTGTCAGCTACATCAGCCCATTCATTCACTGTCAGCTACATCAGCCCATTCATTCACTGTCAGCTACATCAGCCCATTCATTCACTGTCAGCTACATCAGCCCATTCATTCACTGTCAGCTACATCAGCCCATTCATTCACTGTCAGCTACATCAGCCCATTCATGCACTGCCAGCTACATCAGCCCATTCATTCACTGTCAGCTACATTAGACAAATTAGTGCCTTGGAACCCAAGAGCATAGTCAGTGCTCTAATTCCCCCTTGTGGTGGTTTGGAGCAATGCAATAAGCAGTCACACAGGGTAATGTACTAAAACACAAATTACCTCTAAATCCTGCAGCATAATCTCAAAACTTAATTCAGGAACTAAGTAGATCTGTAAGTAGATCTGTAAGTAGATCTGTAAGTAGATCTGTAAGTAGATATGTAAGTAGATCTGGAAGTAGATATGTAAGTAGATCTGGAAGTATATCTATAAGTAGATCTGTAAGTAGATCTGTAAGTAGATCTGGAAGTAGATCTGGAAGTAGATGTGTAAGTAGATGTGTAAGTAGATGTGTAAGTAGATATGTAAGTAGATCTGTAAGTAGATCTGGAAGTAGATCTGGAAGTAGATCTGGAAGTAGATCTATAATTAAATCTGGAAGTAGATCTGGAGTAGATCTGTAAGTAGATCTGGAAATATCTTCATCTTTAGAAAGCAACACTCAACCTTTCCAGGATAAATCCCTCTGCAACCATTGGTTCAACTTCTTTTCATTTATTTTCTTCAATAATAAGTACACATTGAATTTTCTGTTGATCCTTAGATATAATCCCAAGGTTACATTTTCCTTAAGTGGAATATTGCAGATAGAGGGATTCACACAGTCTGTAACATATGTCTATCACACAGTCTGTAACATATGTCTATCACACTTTGTAACATATGTCTATCACACAGTCTGTAACATATGTCTATCCCTGGCTGCTGGTGCTGGGTGGAATGACAGGACCCTGGCTGCTGGTGCTGGGTGGAATGACAGGACCCTGGCTGCTGGTGCTGGGTGGAATGACAGGACCCTGGCTGCTGGTGCTGGGTGGAATGACAGGACCCTGGCTGCTGGTGCTGGGTGGAATGACAGGACCCTGGCTGCTGGTGCTGTGTGGAATGACAGGACCCTGGCTGCTGGTGCTGGGTGGAATGACAGGACCCTGGCTGCTGGTGCTGGGTGGAATGACAGGACCCTGGCTGCTGGTGCTGGGTGGAATGACAGGACCCTGGCTGCTGGTGCTGGGTGGAATGACAGGACCCTGGCTGCTGGTGCTGGGTGGAATGACAGGACCCTGGCTGCTGGTGCTGGGTGGAATGACAGGACCCTGGCTGCTGGTGCTGGGTGGAATGACAGGACCCTGGCTGCTGGTGCTGGGTGGAATGACAGGACCCTGGCTGCTGGTGCTGGGTGGAATGACAGGACCCTGGCTGCTGGTGCTGGGTGGAATGACAGGACCCTGGCTGCTGGTGCTGGGTGGAATGACAGGACCCTGGCTGCTGGTGCTGGGTGGAATGACAGGACCCTGGCTGCTGGTGCTGGGTGGAATGACAGGACCCTGGCTGCTGGTGCTGGGTGGAATGACAGGACCCTGGCTGCTGGTGCTGGGTGGAATGACAGGACCCTGGCTGCTGGTGCTGGGTGGAATGACAGGACCCTGGCTGCTGGTGCTGGGTGGAATGACAGGACCCTGGCTGCTGGTGCTGGGTGGAATGACAGGACCCTGGCTGCTGGTGCTGGGTGGAATGACAGGACCCTGGCTGCTGGTGCTGGGTGGAATGACAGGACCCTGGCTGCTGGTGCTGGGTGGAATGACAGGACCCTGGCTGCTGGTGCTGGGTGGAATGACAGGACCCTGGCTGCTGGTGCTGGGTTGGAATGACAGGACCCTGGCTGCTGGTGCTGGGTGGAATGACAGGACCCTGGCTGCTGGTGCTGGTTGGAATGACAGGACCCTGGCTGCTGGTGCTGGGTGGAATGACAGGACCCTGGCTGCTGGTGCTGGGTGGAATGACAGGACCCTGGCTGCTGGTGCTGGGTGGAATGACAGGACCCTGGCTGCTGGTGCTGGGTGGAATGACAGGACCCTGGCTGCTGGTGCTGGGTGGAATGACAGGACCCTGGCTGCTGGTGCTGGGTGGAATGACAGGACCCTGGCTGCTGGTGCTGGGTGGAATGACAGGACCCTGGCTGCTGGTGCTGGGTGGAATGACAGGACCCTGGCTGCTGGTGCTGGTTGGAATGACAGGACCCTGGCTGCTGGTGCTGGGTGGAATGACAGGACCCTGGCTGCTGGTGCTGGGTGGAATGACAGGACCCTGGCTGCTGGTGCTGGGTGGAATGACAGGACCCTGGCTGCTGGTGCTGGGTGGAATGACAGGACCCTGGCTGCTGGTGCTGGGTGGAATGACAGGACCCTGGCTGCTGGTGCTGGGTGGAATGACAGGACCCTGGCTGCTGGTGCTGGGTGGAATGACAGGGCCCTGGCTGCTGGTGCTGGGTGGAATGACAGGACCCTGGCTGCTGGTGCTGGGTGGAATGACAGGACCCTGGCTGCTGGTGCTGGGTGGAATGACAGGACCCTGGCTGCTGGTGCTGGGTGGAATGACAGGACCCTGGCTGCTGGTGCTGGGTGGAATGACAGGACCCTGGCTGCTGGTGCTGGGTGGAATGACAGGACCCTGGCTGCTGGTGCTGGGTGGAATGACAGGACCCTGGCTGCTGGTGCTGGGTGGAATGACAGGACCCTGGCTGCTGGTGCTGGGTGGAATGACAGGACCCTGGCTGCTGGTGCTGGGTGGAATGACAGGACCCTGGCTGCTGGTGCTGGGTGGAATGACAGGGCCCTGGCTGCTGGTGCTGGGTGGAATGACAGGGCCCTGGCTGCTGGTGCTGGGTGGAATGACAGGACCCTGGCTGCTGGTGCTGGGTGGAATGACAGGACCCTGGCTGCTGGTGCTGGTTGGAATGACAGGACCCTGGCTGCTGGTGCTGGGTGGAATGACAGGACCCTGGCTGCTGGTGCTGGGTGGAATGACAGGACCCTGGCTGCTGGTGCTGGGTGGAATGACAGGACCCTGGCTGCTGGTGCTGGGTGGAATGACAGGACCCTGGCTGCTGGTGCTGGGTGGAATGACAGGACCCTGGCTGCTGGTGCTGGGTGGAATGACAGGACCCTGGCTGCTGGTGCTGGGTGGAATGACAGGACCCTGGCTGCTGGTGCTGGGTGGAATGACAGGACCCTTGCTGCTGGTGCTGGGTGGAATGACAGGACCCTGGCTGCTGGTGCTGGGTGGAATGACAGGGCCCTGGCTGCTGGTGCTGGGTGGAATGACAGGGCCCTGGCTGCTGGTGCTGGGTGGAATGACAGGACCCTGGCTGCTGGTGCTGGGTGGAATGACAGGACCCTGGCTGCTGGTGCTGGGTGGAATGACAGGGCCCTGGCTGCTGGTGCTGGGTGGAATGACAGGGCCCTGGCTGCTGGTGCTGGGTGGAATGACAGGACCCTGGCTGCTGGTGCTGGGTGGAATGACAGGACCCTGGCTGCTGGTGCTGGGTGGAATGACAGGACCCTGGCTGCTGGTGCTGGGTGGAATGACAGGACCCTGGCTGCTGGTGCTGGGTGGAATGACAGGACCCTGGCTGCTGGTGCTGGGTGGAATGACAGGACCCTGGCTGCTGGTGCTGGGTGGAATGACAGGACCCTGGCTGCTGGTGCTGGGTGGAATGACAGGACCCTGGCTGCTGGTGCTGGGTGGAATGACAGGACCCTGGCTGCTGGTGCTGGGTGGAATGACAGGACCCTGGCTGCTGGTGCTGGGTGGAATGACAGGACCCTGGCTGCTGGTGCTGGGTGGAATGACAGGACCCTGGCTGCTGGTGCTGGGTGGAATGACAGGACCCTGGCTGCTGGTGCTGGGTGGAATGACAGGACCCTGGCTGCTGGTGCTGGGTGGAATGACAGGACCCTGATTGACCATTGCCGTTGCAGCCTCCGGGAGGACGTCCGGCTTGTCGGGACACAACTCTCTCCCTGGATGAACTGATAGACACCAAATCAAATCAAATCAATCAAATCAAATTTTATTTGTCACATACACATGGTTAGCAGATGTTAATGCGAGTGTAGCGAAATGCTTGTGCTTCTAGTTCCGACAATGCAGTAATAACAAGTAATCTAACTAACAATTCCAAAACTACTGTCTTGCACACAGTGTAAGGGGATAAAGAATATGTACATAAGGATATATGAATGAGTGATGGTACAGAGCAGCATAGGCAAGATACAGTAGATGGTATCGAGTACAGTATGTACAAATGAGATGAGTATGTAAACAAAGTGGCATAGTTTAAAGTGGCTAGTGATACATGTATTACATAAGGATACAGTCGATGATATAGAGTACAGTATATACATATGCATATGAGATTAATAATGTAGGGTAAGTAACATTATATAAGGTAGCATTGTTTAAAGTGGCTAGTAATATATTTACAATATTTCCCATCAATTCCCATTATTAAAGTGGCTGGAGTTGAGTCAGTGTCAGTGTGTTGGCAGCAGCCACTCAATGTTAGTGGTGGCTGTTTAACAGTCTGATGGCCTTGAGATAGAAGCTGTTTTTCAGTCTCTCGGTCCCTGCTTTGATGCACCTGTACTGACCTCGCCTTCTGGATGATAGCGAGGTGAACAGGCAGTGGCTCAGGTGGTTGATGTCCTTGATGATCTTTATGGCCTTCCTGTGACATCGGGTGGTATAGGTGTCCTGGTGGGCAGGTAGTTTGCCCCCGGTGATGCGTTGTGCGGACCTCACTACCCTCTGGAGAGCCTTACGGTTGAGGGCGGAGCAGTTGCCGTACCAGGCGGTGATACACCAAACTCAACCAGAGCTCCCTGTTGGTCACATGTTTTTGTTTATTTTTTTCCCTGCATTTTCCCCTCTCTCCAGCATAAGGTGCTAGTCGATTCAGGCGCAGCTGGGAGTTTTATGGATCGCGGACTCGCCCGTAAATTGGGTATTCCGTTAGTGCAGATAGACCCACCTGTCCCCGTGCTCTCCTTAGATAGCCGGCCGTTAGGGTCAGGGCTGGCCAGGGAGGCCACGATTCCGCTGGACATGGTAACGCAGGGGGATCATAGGGAGCAGATCAGTTTCTACCTTATTGATTCACCTGGGTTTCCAGTGGTGTTGGGGGTTCCCTGGCTGGCTATTCACAATCCCCTAATTTCCTGGAAACAAGGGGCTCTTCAGGGGTGGTCAGACGAGTGTTCAGGTAGGTGTATAGGAGTTTCCATCAGTGCCACGACGGTGGAGAGTCCAGACCAGGTTTCCACTGTGCGCATTACCCCAGAATATGCCGATTTGGCTATCGCTTTTAGTAAGAAAAATGCGACCAAATTAGCACCCCATCGTCGGTGGGATTGCGTGATAAACCTCCAGGAGAACGCTGCACTTCCCTGTAGTCACGTGTACCCATTGTCACAGGAGGAGACTTTGGCTATGGAGACATGTCACGGAAGCTCTGGGACAGGGGTACATTTGGCCCTCCATGTCACCCGTCTCCTCGAGTTTCTTTTTTTTGTGAGGAAAAAGGAGGGAGGAATGCGTCCGTGCATTGATTATCGAGGTCTCAATTCGATCACAGTGGGATTTAGTTATCCGCTACCTCTCATCGCTACGGCGGTGGAATCATTCCACGGAGCGCGTTTCTTCACAAAACTGGACCTCAGGAGCGTGTATAATCTGGTGCGTATTCGGGGAGGAGACGAGTGGATAACAGCGTTTAGTACCACATCAGGCCACTATGAGTACCTCGTCATGCCGTATGAGTTGAAGAATGCTCCAGCCGTCTTCCAATCCTTTGTAGATGAGATTCTCAGGGACTTGCACGGGCAGGGTGTGGTAGTCTATATTGATGACATCTTGATTTATTCTGCCACACGCGCCGCCGCGCATGTCTCCCTGGTGCGCAAGGTCCTTGGGCGACTGCTGGAGCATGACCTATACGTCAAGGCTGAGAAATGTGTGTTCTCTAAACAAGCCGTTTCCTTCCTGGGTTATCGCATTTCCAGCTCGGGGGTGGTGATGGAGTGTGACCGTGTTAACGCCGTGCGTAATTGGCCAATTCCGACCACGGTAAAGGAGGTGCAGCGGTTTTTAGGGTTTGCGAATTACTACCGGAGGTTTATCCGGGGTTTTGGCCAAGTAGCGGCGCCCATTACCTCACTGCTGAAGGGGGGGCCGGTGCGTCTGCGGTGGTCGGCAGAGGCTGATGGAGCCTTCAACCAGTTGAAGGCACTGTTCACTGGGGCTCCCGTGTTGGCGCATCCGGACCCTTCGTTAGCATTCATAGTGGAGGTGGATGCGTCCGAGGCTGGGATTGGAGCCGTGCTGTCTCAGCGCTCGGGCACGCCACCGAAGCTCCGTCCCTGCACTTTCTTTTCTAAGAAGCTGGGTCCGGCGGAGCGGAACTATGATGTGGGGGACCGGGAGTTACTAGCTATGATAAAGGCCCTGAAGGTGTGGAGAAACTGGCTAGAGGGGGCTAAACACCCTTTCCTCATCTGGACTGACCACCGCAATCTGGAGTATATTCGAGTAGCGAGGAGACTGAATCCGCGTCAGGCTAGGTGGGCCATGTTCTTTACACGCTTTAGATTTATGATCTCTTACAGACCAGGTTCCCACTAAGGCCGACGCGCTGTCCCGTCTCTATGACACCGAGGACCGGTCCATCGATCCCACTCCCATCCTTCCAGCCTCTCGGCTGGTGGCCCCGGTGGTATGGGAGGTGGACTCGGACATCGAGTGGGCATTCAGGGTTGAACCTGCGCCTACACAGTGTCCGACCGGTCGTAGGTCCGTGCCGCTTGGTGTCCGTGATACGTTGATTCGGTGGGCCCACACACTACCGTCTTCAGGTCATCCGGGGATTGATAGGACAGTGCGGGGTCTTAGGGGGAAATACTGGTGGCCCACTTTAGCTAAGGATGTGAAGCTTTATGTCTCTTCCTGTTCGGTATGCGCTCAGAGTAAGGCTCCTAGGCATCTGCCTAGAGGGAAGTTACAGCCCCTCCCGATTCCACAACGGCCATGGTCCCATCTCTCGGTAGATTTCCTTACTGATCTTCCCCCTTCTCAGGGGAACACTACCGTTCTGGTCGTTGTGGATCGGTTTTCTAAGTCCTGCCGTCTCCTCCCATTGCCTGGTCTCCCTACGGCCCTACAGACTGCAGAGGCTCTATTTACCCACGTCTTCCGGCACTATGGGGTCCCAGAGGATATCGTCTCCGATCGGGGTCCCCAGTTCACATCTCGGGTTTGGAAGGCGTTTATGGAGCGTCTTGGGGTCTCGGTCAGCCTTACCTCTGGTTATCACCCCGAAAGTAAGGGGCAGGTGGAGAGAGTAAACCAGGAAGTGGGTAGGTTTCTGAGGTCGTATTAGCAGGACCGGCCAGGAGAATGGGCGAGGTACGTCCCGTGGGCAGGCCAGTGAACGGCAGAAAAGAAACACTGACCGCCACCGCAGTTAGGCCCCGGTGTTCGCACCAGGGGGCAGGGTCTGGCTCTCGACCCTGCACCTGCCCCTCCGCCAGCCCTGCCGGAAGCTGGGGCCGCAATGTGTGGGGCCATTTAAAGTCCTGAGGAGGATAAACGAGGTGTGTTATAGATTGCAACTTCCCTCTTACTGTCGCATTAACCCCTCGTTTCATGTGTCTCTCCTCAGGCCGGTGGTAGCTGGTCCCCTACAAGACGGTGAGGTACCGGAGGTCCCTCCGCCCCCTCTGGACATCGAGGGGTCCCCGGCGTACACAGTACGAGCTATTCTGGACTCGAGACGCCGGGTGAGGTGCCTGCAGTACCTCGTGGACTGGGAGGGGTACGGTCCGGAGGAGAGGTGCTGGGTACCGGTGAGGGACATTTTAGATCCTTCCCTCTTGAGGGATTTCCACCGCCTCCACCCGGATCGCCCCGCGCCTCATCCTCGAGGCCTGCTGGAGTCACGTGTCGCCCAAGATGGTGCCTCTTCCTGTTCGGGGGGCGCTCGGCGGTCGTCGTCACCAGACTATTAATCGATTCCCTTTCCTTTTGTTTCTGTTTAATTGGGTTTAATTGGGTACACCTGTTTTGAGTTAGTGTTGTTTGTCGGCTATTTAAGGGCACTAGGCCCGCTGGGTATTTGTGCGGGCTTGTTCTCTGTTATTTTGGTGTTGGTGTATAAGTGTTATTTCATTATTTTCCGGACAGTTTTAGTCCTGTGTATTTTGGACAGGTGGTTTCTTACGCCCTAGTGTTGTCATGTCCATGTCTCCGCTGTCGTTGGAGTAAATAGATTCACGTACGACATTACCTGCTCTCTGCATTTGACTCTTCCACCGCACCATTTATAGAAGTTGTAACACTGCTGTACAGATATGAGCACTTGACAAGATGTTGACATTTCTGGGTATGTCTCACCTGTAACATAATAATAATAAAGATTATGATAATAATAATAATAATGTTATATTACTTTTTATAATAATACAAATCTGTCAATCAACCAAATGTATTTCTTAAAACACCTTTTTGCATCTTCAATAGTTATAACATCTAATGTTGGATGATCCAAATCATTTATTCCCGGCAGCAGCTGGGTATCCTATAGACGTTTTAAATAATATTAAAATATATTTATATGAAATATATACATTTTAACTTAACTACAAAATACATACAATTGACAAAGGCATACCGGACAATTCAATGTCCGCCACTTTTCGAATATCTTCAGTGAATATTGTTTCTGCCTCTACCTTCTATCTGTCAAGCTGTTTGGCCGCTTCATACATCAACACATCGTCTTCCTCGTCCTTGTCATTTACAGCGTTGAAATTATCATCAGGTTCAGGTGTTTTGCTATGTATGTCCTGGGCGCCCTCTTCCTCCTCGGCCTCTTCCTCTCGACATATTGGGCCTTCTGTGTCGGTAAACGAGAGGTGTCTGAAAGAAAAGTATATACAAAAATAGTGTCTTAAAAATAAAATATATATTATATAAGAAAATTCAATTTCAAATACATTTCAAATATATTAATATATTAACAAAGTTCTCACTGTTAGGCCTTGAGGTTTTAGTTAAATTACCTCTGGTTGTTTGACGCCTGTTTTTCTGAGGAATCCTTGATAACGTGGTTATGTTCTCTGGCTGTGTAGATTCTGCATGGTTTGTATAGCTATCGTTGGAGTCTGAAAAAAACAAACATTATTTGACATTCTTTTAACATATTCTATCAAATAAGGTATAACTAATAAAATAAAATAAATGCATAACTGGTCATACCGTATCCATAGAGAGCATGCTCTTGAATCCAATCGTTTTCAGACCAGTCGCCCTTCTCGGGCCAGGGTGATTCTGCAGGGTGCACTTGTGGAGTCTTGAAGTATTGTGATGCTCCTCATGTGCTGGGTTATATAGTGATTGGTTGGAGTTTCCAGGGGGTGTGTAGTTGTGTGTTAAATCTATGATTCTTGTTTTCGGTGTTTTGTTAAAGCCGGCCGTACAGAACGGTAGAATATCGTCGGTTTCAACGACCCCGAAGTCAGTCACTGGTAGGGTCCATAATGCCTGATGTATTCTTGTTGGCATGCTGTCCGCTGTAAACACAAGATTATAAAAAAAAAAAATAGTGTACACACTTTTGTTTAATGCTTAACCTTTTGCGTGTAGGGGGCAGTATTTTCGTTTTTGGCTAAAAAACGTACCCATTTAAAACGGCCTATTTCTCAGCCCCAGAAACGAGAATATGCATATAATTGTCAGATTAGGATAGAAAACACTCTAAAGTTTCCAAAACTGTAAAATTATTGTCTGTGAGTATAACAGAACTGATATTGCAGGCAAAAACCTGAGGAAAATCCAATCAGGAAGTGCCTCTTATTTTGAAACCTCTCTGTATGCATGCCTATCATCCATTTAAAGGGATATCAACCAGATTCCTTTTTCTATGGCTTCCCTAAGGTGTCAACAGTCTTTAGACATGGTTTCAGGCTTTTATTTTGAAAAATGAGAGTGAAAGATCACATTGCGTAAGTGGATAGGTGGGTGTTGTAACTTTAATGTGTTACAGAGTTAATGTTTGAGTTTATTCTTTGAACTGTATCTAAAGATATTTCTTTAGATTTATTTGCATATGTAATTGTATTGGGTTGTGTTGAATTACGCTTTTTGACTGCAAGTCCCAGAATGCCTTGCGAGAGGAATGAGTGATAACGCGCCAATTATGTGCAGGTGCGGATGATTGTGGCTGACTTTCCAACAGCATCTTACCTGCATTGCTCTGTACCAAAACAATTGTTGTTAAATGTAACGTAAACAAGTATTCTTACTAAAATAAGCTTTCGTATCAAACCCGACGTCCCGAGTCATTACTAAGAAGTTAGTTAATCTAAAAATTTGGTGCCGAAAACCCGGGATATGAGCTGCGACGAAGAAGTGGCTGAAATGGCTGAGGAGGAACGTCGGCATGAAGCAGAAAGAATGAGACGAAAGCGGGGTACCATTCGAGGCGCAACAACGCGGATTTTGAATCAGATTGACGTGGAAATATCCCAGTCAAATCCGGATACCGATCACTTGAGTACATTGTTGGAATTGCTATCCGCTAAGGAGGACAGTTTGTTTGAGCTCGATCGTGGAATTGAACAGTTAACGCCATTGGACGGATTGGAGGCAGAGATTGCATGCACGGAGGATTACAAAGAACGCATTATCATGCTGAAGAGCCGTGCACAAAGAGTGATAACGAAGAAACAGGACGTCAATCCACTACCAGCCCGGGTGAGTGACGCTAACTCAAACATATCACAGAGACAATCAGTAAGGCTACCGAAGTTGATTATTGAGAAATTCTATGGAGATGTCAGTATGTGGCAGGAGTTTTGGAGCCAAAATGAGACTGCTATTCACAACAATGATTCCCTGTGTAAAAAAGAGAAGTTTACCTATCTGAAAACATATCTCACTGGACCAGCTGCAAAGGCAGTAGCAGGACTGATGTTAACAGACAGTAACTATGATAATGCAATCGCTCTACTTAAGAGCAGATTTGGAAGGAAAGATCTTGTGATTAGTGCTCATATGTCAAAGCTGCTGAATCTCACACCTGTGAAGAAATCCTCTGATCTAAATGCATTGAGGCAGCTATATGATGAATGTGAAATTCAGATTAGGAGCCTGGAATCACTGGGTGTAATGTCAGAAACCTATGGAAGCCTACTATTCCCAATCTTACTGCAGATGATTCCAGAGGACATAGCTCTTGACTATAGTCGTCAGAGGGGAGTAGATGATGAATGGAAAGTGTCTGAGATTATCAGTTTCCTACAGAAAGAGGTTCAGAGCAGGGAGAGAGCGCTACAAATGACAAGATCATACAACCAACAGAAAGAGAGCAAACCATGGAACAAGTCATGCTTCTCCAATGAAATGAAAACAAAAAGACCCAACATGCCCTCTGCTGCAGCACTGCATACAACCAGCCAGAAGGAACAACAAACGTGTCTATTTTGTGACAGTGCAGACCACAAATCAGAAAACTGCACTGACTACAATATTGCTACACGCAAAGAGAAACTAAAGAACATGGGAAGATGCTTTGTATGTTTAGGACAGAGACACATAGCAAAATTCTGTAAAGTCAAAGATGTGTCATGTGCAACATGTGGAAGCAGACATCACATTGCGGTTTGTACCAGTAAGAGGAGGGAGGTGCAACCCCCTACTGTTTCTGTAGATGCTGTTGTTTCCTCAGTTATTCCCCATTCAGTGAAGATGAAACCAGATGGACAGAACACTGTGTTGCTACAAACGGCAAAGGCATGGGTAGAAGGCCCATCGGGCAGGAAGATAGCTCGTTGCTTACTAGATGGAGGCAGTCAGAGAAGCTTCATACATGAAAACCTTGTGAAGGGCTTGAAGCTACCAGTAATCAGACAAGAGGCACTCACTCTTCACACGTTTGGCTCCTCTGCCCCAGCAACATCCCAACGCAACACAGTGAAAGTCATCTTGGAGAATGTCTGGGACAAACAGCAGAGAATAGAGATAGAGGCAATTGAAACCCCACAAGTGTGCACAGCTGTGATGAAGGTTCCTGGTGAACGGATTCAGCATGAGCTCAGTAAAAGGGGACTGCAGCTCGCAGACTTTCCAGGAGATGACAATGATCCTGAACTCTCTGTCCTGATAGGAGCAGACTACTACTGGCAGATAGTATCAGGCAGAGTGGAGCGACTGACGGAGACGCTAGTTGCTTTAGAGAGCACCTTTGGATGGTCGGTGCAGGGACCCGTGTCCATGTCAAGTGTCGCCGAGGCAACTTGCATGTTCATCCCACTTGATGAAGACACACTAGTCTCCAAGCAATTGCATGCATTCTGGGAGCTTGAGTCTCTGGGTATTCTAAGCTAGAAAACACAGAACTCAGAGGAAACCGAGGCTCTACAAAGGTTTGAGGAAACAACCACCTTCAAAGATGGGCGATACCATGTGGAGTTGCCATGGAAACGAGAAATGCCAGAACTCCAAGACAACTATAGAATCGCCAAGAAACGGTTTGAATGTCTGAAGAAAAGGCTGAAGAAGGATGTGACGTTGTACAGCAGATACAATGAAGTAGTAGAAGACTACTTACAACAAGATATGGCAGAGGACGTGCCCAAGGACAACGCATCAAGTGCAGACAACGTAAAATACTACTTACCTCACCATGCAGTACTCCGAGAAGATAAGGTGACAACAAAACTGAGAGTGGTGTTTGATGCCTCGTCCCATGAAGATGGCTGTCCATCTCTCAATGACTGTCTACTCACAGGACCGAACCTGAATCCGGATCTGCTCAGCGTTCTGATAAAGTTCAGACTACATGAGATCGCATTCATGGCAGACATCAAGAAAGCTTTCCTGCAGATATCCCTAGCAGAGAGAGACAGAGACGCCGTGAGATTTCTATGGCTCACTGGCCCACCAAGGGGAGAAAATGAAGAGGAGCTGCGTGTGCTGAGGATGAAAAGAGTGGTATTTGGAGCTTCCCCAAGTCCATTTTTGCTGGCAGCTACAATCAGGAAGCACCTGAAACAATATGAAACAGAACAACCAGAAGTTGTAGAGATACTGAGAGAGTCACTCTACGTAGATGACTTCATTGCAAGTTCACGCAATGTTGAAGAGGCTTACCTTGTGACAACAACTGCAAAGCGAATGCTGTCGAATGCAGGCATGGACCTCTGCAAGTGGATGACCAATTCTCCTGAATTGAAAACAAAATGGGAGGAGAGTACGACAACTGACCACCCATTGACGCTAGAAACACAAGGATTAGCGCTGAAGGTTTTAGGTTTAGTATGGAGGCCGGAAACGGATGACTTTGTGTTTGACCTCAGGCCGTTACTGAGCATTCTAAGGCAAAAGGAAAACACAAAGAGAAGTGTTCTGCAGTCGTCTGCACGTGTCTTCGACCCTCTTGGTTTCTTAACTCCCTTCACCATCAGGATCAAGTGCATGTTCCAGGAAATGTGGGAGAGGGGACTCAGCTGGGATGAAGAATTACCACCTGATCTGACACGAGAATGGCAACAGTGGTGTTCAGA
Organism: Oncorhynchus clarkii lewisi; assembly: GCF_045791955.1. Taxonomy (NCBI): domain Eukaryota; kingdom Metazoa; phylum Chordata; class Actinopteri; order Salmoniformes; family Salmonidae; genus Oncorhynchus; species Oncorhynchus clarkii. The sequence goes on along the minus strand of NW_027261136.1, from coordinate 83,081 downwards.
ACTACCCCAGTTACACCAGCTCACCATACCAAGGTGGTACAGAACAGACATGCAGCCACAGAATAACCACACCCTGAAACTACACGTGTTCTGTGATGCAAGTGAAAGGGCTTACAGTGCAGTAGCTTACTTGCAAGGTGAGTCACAAGACAGGGAAACAACAAGTCTAGTCGCATCCAAGTCCAGGGTAGCCCCACTTAAGAAAATGACGCTGCCACGCCTGGAGCTCATGGGAGCTGTGATTGGAGCGAGACTAGCAAACAACTTGATGACCACACTGAAAATGGAAGAAAAACAGATTAACATGTGGACAGACTCGATGATCGTGCTGCATTGGATTTGCAGCTCAGCTCAGAAATGGAAACAGTTTGTTGCGAACAGAGTGACGGAGATCCAGTCCTTGACCAATCCAGAGTCATGGTCACATATTGAAGGGAAAACGAATCCAGCTGACCTCCCTACAAGAGGACAAACTGTTAGAAACTTGACACAGAGCGAGCTATGGTGGAATGGACCCAGAATTCTGACATCACCCAATCAGTCCGAAGAGACTGATGATAACAAGGTTCCGGATGAGGTGAATATAGAACTCAAGTCCAGTTGCCAGGCTACTGTACAACTCGCAGCAAACAGCACAGACAGCACTGAACCTGTGTTGGAGCTTGAAAGGTACAGCAAACTGAAAAGAGTGTTCAGAGTCACCGCCTGGATAAAGAGATTCATAGCCAATGCTCGTACAACCATAAAGATGCAAGGTGAACTGACTGCTGACGAACTGTTCGATGCAGAAAAGTACTGGATTAAGGTAACACAACAACAGAGTTTCGGACAGGAGATCAAACTACTGAAGGCAGGAAAAAGCCTAAACAATGACTGTAAAATCAGAGAACTGAAACCTTTCCTGGACGAACACGAACTGCTCAGTGTAGGAGGAAGACTGCAACAGTCCAACTTCACATTCAGAGAGCAGCACCCATGGGTTCTGCCCAATAAGTCCAGATACTCAGAAATGCTGATACAGTACCACCATGAGAAGGTGATGCATTCTGGAGCAAGTGACACTCAGCACCCAACGTTAAACAAGCGGGAAATGACACGCAGATGGAAGTACAGGCAGAGACTTGTGACCAGTTTCTGGAACAGTTGGCGAAGAGACTACTTGCTGGATCTAAAGTCTGCACACCGCTGTGACACACCACAGCCCACCCCACTGAAAGCGGGTGACGTTGTACTCATTGGAGAAGATAACCTACCCAGACAAACCTGGAAACTAGGAAAGATTGAGGAACTGTTTCCAGGCCGAGATGGCTTAGTTAGATCATGTTCAGTTCGTACTGCTTCAGGGACTTTGTTGAGGAGACCTATTCAGTTGATATACTGCCTAGAGATCTAGATGAACACAATTGTTCATCGGGGGGGAGGATGTTGTAACTTTAATGTGTTACAGAGTTAATGTTTGAGTTTATTCTTTGAACTGTATCTAAAGATATTTCTTTAGATTTATTTGCATATGTAATTGTATTGGGTTGTGTTGAATTACGCTTTTTGACTGCAAGTCCCAGAATGCCTTGCGAGAGGAATGAGTGATAACGCGCCAATTATGTGCAGGTGCGGATGATTGTGGCTGACTTTCCAACAGCATCTTACCTGCATTGCTCTGTACCAAAACAATTGTTGTTAAATGTAACGTAAACAAGTATTCTTACTAAAATAAGCTTTCGTATCAAACCCGACGTCCCGAGTCATTACTAAGAAGTTAGTTAATCTAAAAGTGGGGGCTCTCAGAGTGAGTTTTGAGCTACAGAGTAAAGCGGCCATTGTTTCTCCCGGTGTTACTGAAAAACCTACACACCCGGTTGATATATTATCGAATATATGTTTTAACAACAACCTGAGGTTTGACTATAAAAAAACGTTTGACATGTTTCTGTGGACATTATGGAAACTATTTGGAATTTCCGTCTGCGTTGTCGTGACCGCTCTTTCCTGTGGATTTCTGAACATAACGCGCCAAACAAACTGAGGTATTTTGGGTATAAAAATAATCTTTATGGAACAAAAATAACATTTGTTGTGTAACTGGGAGTCTTGTGAGTGAAAACATCCGAAGATCATCAAAGGTAAATTATTAATCTGATTGCTTTTCATGACATTCTTGACTTACTGCATTAAGATTATTACACCTTTTATTTTTTGGACTTACATCTCTAATGGCTTGAGGGTGTAGGGCTGCGTGAAGAAGAACAGGCCTACGTCTGTTCCTCTGAATCCTCATCTTGGATAGTTATAACAGCTGATGTTGAATGATCCAAATCAATTATTCCTGGTAGCAGCTGGGTAAATGTTGGGTATTCTATAGACGTTTTAATAATATAGGAATAATAATAGCTCCATAGTAATAGAGTTCCAACCGTACAGTAATAGCTACCCTGTAATATCAAACATTTCCCACAAACTACCTAATGAAAAACAACATCTAATATATATTATTTTAACATCCTCACCTTCAAAATTATCCATGCGTAATGTCCTGAAAAGAGTTTTCAGATGAGCATCTGTGTCCTAACTGAGTCATAGTATGGAATGAATTTACAGACTGTGGGATTGACTGTTGATCCCTCCATCCTCGGGAAATAACACCTGTTTTTTTTTGGAGCCCCTCTATGTGCAAATGAATGAATAGTGTTGATATTGTTTAGAAAAAAACATTGTTTTGAAACCTTAGGGGGTGTCTAGGCCTATTCTATGGTGGTTGTGGGGATTGACTGTTGATCCCCCCCATCCTCAGGAAACATGTTTGTTTTGAAAGCCTTATGTGCAAATGACCCCCTAACACCCCCTGACACACATACATACAACCCCCCCCCCTCCCCCCACACACACATCTTTCTCTGAGACTGAAAGATATCTAGACTTGAATTTACAGACTGTGCGATTGACTGTTGATCCCTCCATCCTCGGGAAATTACACCTGTTTTAGATATCTAGACAGAGAGAAAAAACGGAGATTCCTTTCATTAAAGGTAAGACACAATTGTAAAACCCTTTATTTAATTAAAATCTTTAGTACAGACCTTTTAAACATGTTATAATTAGTTAAACAATTTTACTATGCAATATTTAACCAAGCCAGAATGTTTTTATACACGGGAAATGTATGTTATACAACAGATAATAATATATAATATATATAAATATATATTATTACCGCACAGTACTACACTTTAATACCCTTTAAATGCTTATATTTATAATTGTTTGTTGTAGGAAAGACTGTATTCATATAAAATAATATAAAATAAGGCCTTTTGAATATCTTGAAGATTCTCTAGGTTGACTGTTGATCCAACCTCAGGAAATAACACTTGTTGTTTTTCGAGACCCCCTATATGCAAATGACCCCCTAATGTTGAATTGTTTCATACACAATTGCAGAGAAAACCCTCTAAAGTTTCCAAAACTGTTAAAAAAATGTCTGTGAGTATAACAGAACTGATATGGCAGGCAAAAACCTGTGAAAAATCCATCCAGGAAGTGGGATTTTTTCATGTTTGTAGTTTTCTAATGAATGCCATTACAGTATCCATTGACAAGGACTCAAATTGCACTTCCTATGGCTTCCACTAGATGTCAACAGTCTTTAGAAATTGTTTCAGGCTTGTATTCTGAAAAATGAGAGAGTAAGACCACTTTGAATAAGTGGACACCGTAGTGTCCCAGAGGTTTTTCATGTGCGTGACCGAGAGCATGCTTTTCTTGTTTTCCTTTTATATTGACGAAGCTATTGTCCGGTTGAAATGTTATTGATTATTATGACTAAAAACAACCTGAGGATTGATTATAAACATCGTTTGACATGTTTCTACGAACTTTACTGATACTTTTCGGATTTTTCGTCTGTCTGTTGAGCCTGTGGATTACTGAACAAACGCGTAAACAAAACTGAGGTTTTTGGATATAAAGAGGGACTTTATCGAACAAAACAAACATTTATTGAGTAAATGGAAGTCTGTGAGTGCAACCATATGAAGATCATCAAAGGTAAGTCATTAATTTGATCACTATTTCCGGCTAGTGTAACTCCTCTACTTGTCTGGTAATTGTTTGTAATTATTTGTCTGCTGGGCGCTGTTCTCGGATAATCGCAAGGTATAATTTTGCCGTAAAGCCTTTTTGAAATCTGATACCATGGTTGGATAAACAAGAAGTTAAGCTTAATTTTGATGTATAACGCATATATTTTCAAGAATGTTCAATATTTGAATTGAGTATTTTTGAATTTCGCGCTCTGCAATTTCACTGGATGTTGGCCAGGTGGGACGTTACCGCCCCACGTACCCATAAGAAGTTAAGAATAATTGGTAAAAGTAATCATTTGTCAAACAGTCAATGCTTGTCTGGATTTCCTGAATCAGAAGTTAACTGAACTAAAGTGTTGTTCTCGTCTGTCCTCTTCCGGGATTATGGCGAAGATGACTACAGATGGTATCTAGATGCATTTGACGAAGGAAGGGATCATTTGACCAAACAGGGTGTGGACCTCAACCCCCCTAACCAGTATAAGAAATGGCGTTCACTACAACCTTGTCCTTCACCACTCCTACCGTGAGTCCGAGCAACCTGTACACAGCATCCAGTTGAAGCTATCAACTGCCTTTCCTCTCGGGAGCGTGACATGAGTCCACGTGGAGCATGGAGAGAGATCCTGTCAACTTCTTTCATGCTGCTGGTGTACTGGGAGGAACAATGGACAAGACATAATGGACTGTAAAGGACACTGGCAGCTCAGGTGAGAGGCATTATCAATGCCCATCCACTTTGAACATGTGCCATTGGAAGGACGAACTGAAAATCTGAAGAAGAACATCAAGACGCGCCAGAAGGAGGAGTGCCTGGTCAGCCCGGAACTGTTTATTTGGGTTGTGGAGTTCTGCACACTGCGAAATGTAAAGTAATTGAGACTAAGAATGCATTGAGATACCGATCTGTCATTACTATGCCACTCTCGACAGTGTAAGGCAGGGATAAACTGGGGCTGTAATGATAAAAAGTTAATACTGGTAAAAACTGTCTATATTTGGTCACGTTTGTAAATTTACATTCTAACTGTATAGGTGTGTGCTAAGTTGAGGGTCTTGAATTTGAGTGATAGACTTAAAGTGGACCACTGAAAACTGTCATTCTAAATGTGGGTTGTATGACGTTTATAGTCGGGGTTATATAAGAAATTGTGCAGACTATTCTTGCCATGCCATTACTGGGGCGGCAGGGTAGCCTAGTGGTTAGAGCGTTGGACTAGTAACCGGAAGGTTGCAAGTTCAAAACCCTGAGCTGACGATGTACAAATCTGTCGTTCTGCCCCTGAACAGGCAGTTAATCCACTGTTCCTAGGCCGTCATTGAAAATAAGAATTTGTTCTTAAATGAAGGTAAAAATAATGAAGGTAAAAATAAAATAAATAAAAATGACTGACCCTTGAAGGAGACGCCTCAGAACCCTGTTTCCCTGATGTATTTCCTGTCTGATGAAGACGATGATAATCCATAACACAGAGGTACAAACATTGAGTTAATAGTGCAGCATAGGCTCACGGTGGAGTTAAGGGCCTACCGTCATGGTGACTCGTGTCCATAGGCTCACGGTGGAGTTAAGGGCCTACCGTCATGGTGACTCGTGTCCATAGTCTCACGGTGGAGTTAAGGGCCTACCGTCATGGTGACTCGTGTCCATATGCTCACGGTGGAGTTAAGGGCCTACCGTCATGGTGACTCGTGTCCATAGGCTCACGGTGGAGTTAAGGGCCTACCGTCATGGTGGGGTTATGTGAATGGTGATCCCAAGGTGGAGTTAAGGGCCTACCGTCATGGTGACTCATGTCCATAGGCTCACAGTGGGGGTTATGTGAATGGTGCTCCCAAGGTGGAGTTAAGGGCCTACCGTCATGGTGACTCATGTCCATAGGCTCACGGTGGGGGTTATGTGAATGGTGCTCCCAAGGTGGAGTTAATTAAGGGCCTACCGTCATGGTGACTCATGTCCATGGGTGGGGGTTATGTGAATGGTGCTCCCAAGGTGGAGTTAAGGGCCTACCGTCATGGTGACTCATGTCCATAGGTGGGGGTTATGTGAATGGTGCTCCCAAGGTGGAGTTAAGGGCCTACCGTCATGGTGACTCATGTCCATAGGCTCACGGTGGGGTTATGTGAATGGTGCTCCCAAGGTGGAGTTAAGGGCCTACCGTCATGGTGACTCATGTCCATAGGCTCACGGTGGGGTTATGTGAATGGTGCTCCCAAGGTGGAGTTAAGGGCCTGCTGTCATGGTGACTTATGTCCATAGGCTCACGGTGGGGTTATGTGAATGGTGCTCCCAAGGTGGAGTTAAGGGCCTACCGTCATGGTGACTCATGTCCATAGGCTCACGGTGGGGTTATGTGAATGGTGCTCCCAAGGTGGAGTTAAGGGCCTACTGTCATGGTGACTCATGTCCATAGGCTCACGGTGGGGATATGTGAATGGTGCTCCCAAGGTGGAGTTAAGGGCCTACCGTCATGGTGACTCATGTCCATAGGCTCACGGTGGGGGTTATGTGAATGGTGCTCCCAAGGTGGAGTTAAGGGCCTACCGTCATGGTGGGGGTTATGTGAATGGTGCTCCCAAGGTGGAGTTAAGGTCCTACCGTCATGGTGACTCATGTCCATAGGCTCACGGTGGGGGTTATGTGAATGGTGCTCCCAAGGTGGAGTTAAGGTCCTACCGTCATGGTGACTCGTGTCCATAGGCTCACGGTGGGGTTATGTGAATGGTGCTCCCAAGGTGGAGTTAAGGGCCTACCGTCATGGTGACTCATGTCCATAGACTCACAGTGGGGTTATGTGAATGGTGCTCCCAAGGTGGAGTTAAGGGCCTACCGTCATGGTGACTCATGTCCATAGGCTCACGGTGGGGGTTATGTGAATGGTGCTCCCAAGGTGGAGTAAGGGCCTACCGTCATGGTGACTCGTGTCCATAGGCTCACGGTGGGGGTTATGTGAATGGTGCTCCCAAGGTGGAGTAAGGGCCTACCGTCATGGTGACTCGTGTCCATAGGCTCACGGTGGGGGTTATGTGAATGGTGCTCCCAAGGTGGAGTTAAGGGCCTACCGTCACAGTGGGGGTTATGTGAATGGTGCTCCCAAGGTGGAGTAAGGGCCTACCGTCATGGTGACTCGTGTCCATAGGCTCACGGTGGGGTTATGTGAATGGTGCTCCCAAGGTGGAGTTAAGGGCCTACCGTCATGGTGACTCGTGTCCATAGGCTCACGGTGGGGGTTATGTGAATGGTGCTCCCAAGGTGGAGTAAGGGCCTACCGTCATGGTGACTCGTGTCCATAGGCTCACGGTGGGGGTTATGTGAATGGTGCTCCCAAGGTGGAGTAAGGGCCTACCGTCATGGTGACTCGTGTCCATAGGCTCACGGTGGGGTTATGTGAATGGTGCTCCCAAGGTGGAGTAAGGGCCTACCGTCATGGTGACTCGTCTCCATAGGCTCACGGTGGGGGTTATGTGAATGGTGCTCCCAAGGTGGAGTAAGGGCCTACCGTCATGGTGACTCGTGTCCATAGGCTCACGGTGGGGGTAATGTGAATGGTGCTCCCAAGCTGGAGTTAAGGGCCTACCGTCACAGTGGGGGTTATGTGAATGGTGCTCCCAAGGTGGAGTTAAGGGCCTACCGTCACAGTGGGGGTTATGTGAATGGTGCTCCCAAGGTGGAGTTAAGGGCCTACCGTCATGGTGACTCGTGTCCATAGGCTCACAGTGGGGGTTATGTGAATGGTGCTCCCAAGGTGGAGTTAAGGGCCTACCGTCATGGTGACTCATGTCCATAGGCTCACGGTGGGGGTTATGTGAATGGTGCTCCCAAGGTGGAGTTAATTAAGGGCCTACTGTCATGGTGGGGGTTATGTGAATGGTGCTCCCAAGGTGGAGTTAAGGGCCTACTGTCATGGTGGGGGTTATGTGAATGGTGCTCCCAAGGTGGAGTTAAGGGCCTACTGTCATGGTGACTCATGTCCATAGGCTCACGGTGGGGTTATGTGAATGGTGCTCCCAAGGTGGAGTTAAGGGCCTACCGTCATGGTGACTCATGTCCATAGGCTCACGGTGGGGTTATGTGAATGGTGCTCCCAAGGTGGAGGTAAGGGCCTACCGTCATGGTGACTCATGTCCATAGGCTCACGGTGGGGTTATGTGAATGGTGCTCCCAAGGTGGAGTTAAGGGCCTACCGTCATGGTGACTCTGTGGCAATATGTGTCTCAACAGAGCTATTGAGCTACATACTTTATCACCACACACAAGGCAATAGCTCTCCCATCAGTCAGTACTGGTACTGTCATATTGTGATCAGTATTAAAACATTTCCACCTCTCTTCTTCCATCTGTTACTGTACTGTCATATTGTGATCAGTATTAAAACATTTCCACCTCTCTTCTTCCATCTGTTACTGTACTGTCACATTGTGATCAATTGTCACGGTCGTCCTCCTCTTCATCTGAAGAGGAGAGGCGAGAAGGATCGGAGGACCAAAATGCGGCGTGGTATGTGTTCATGATGAAATTTAATAAAGAGAACACTGAACACTGAAACACTATACAAAAACAATTAACAAAATAACAACCGTGACGCTAATGAGAACTGTGCTGAAACATGCAATCAACATAGACAATCACCCACAAACAAACAGTGCAACCCAGGCTACCTAAGTATGATTCTCAATCAGAGACAACTAAAGACACCTGCCTCTGGTTGAGAACCATACTAGGCCGAAACATAGAAATACCCAAAACCTAGAAAATCAAACATAGACTGCCCACCCCAACTCACACTGTTACTGTACTGTCACATTGTGATCAATATTAAAACATTTCCACCTCTCTTCTTCCATCTGGTTGATGATCCTTTATTAGTCACATCTGTCACATCTTTTCATTCAGTTGAATTGAGTTTACACACAAACAAGATTGTTGTGTCAAGAATTTGACAAATAAACATTCTACAATATTTACAAACACCAAGACGCCCAATATCAACACGATCAATGATTTCTAAATGAAACCAGTTTTTACAATACAGTGTGGTGATTCATTCTATTAATGAATGACTCTAGTTGACAATGTCTGTCAACTTCAATGGTGTTTATTCAAGAATATTTGCAATCATATGTTTACACACTAGAGAGATACTCTACATTGTTGCTCCAGTGTGTCTTACTGTCATGCCCTGATCTGTTTCACCTGTCCTTGTGATTGTCTCCACCCACTCCAGGTGTCGCTCATTTTCCCCAGTGTATTTATCGCTGTGTTTCCTGTCTCCCTGTACCAGTGTATTTATCCCTGTGTTTCCTGTCTCTCTGTGCCAGTGTATATATCCCTGTGTTTCCTGTCTCTCTGGGCCAGTGTATTTATCCCTGTGTTTCCCTGGTGTATATATCCCTGTGTTTCCTGTCTCTCTGTACCAGTGTATTTATCCCTGTGTTTCCTGTCTCTCTGTACCAGTGTATTTATCCCTGTGTTTCCTGTCTCTCTGTTCCAGTGTATTTATCCCTGTGTTTCCTGTCTCTCTGTTCCAGTGTATTTATCCCTGTGTTTCTTGTCTCTCTGTACCAGTGTATTTATCCCTGTGTTTCCTGTCTCTCTGTACCAGTGTATTTATCCCTGTGTTTCCTGTCTCTCTGTACCAGTGTATTTATCCCTGTGTTTCCTGTCTATCTGTACCAGTGTATTTATCCCTGTGTTTCCTGTCTCTCTGTTCCAGTGTATTTATCCCTGTGTTTCTTGTCTCTCTGTACCAGTGTATTTATCCCTGTGTTTCCTGTCTCTCTGTTCCAGTGTATTTATCCCTGTGTTTCCTGTCTCTCTGTACCAGTGTATTTAGCCCTGTGTTTCCTGTCTCTATGGGACAGTGTATTTATCCCTGTGTTTCCCCACTGTATTTATCCCTGTGTTTCCTGTCTCTCTGTACCAGTGTATTTATCCCTGTGTTTCCTGTCTCTCTGTACCAGTGTATTTAGCCCTGTGTTTCCTGTCTCTCTGGGACAGTGTATTTATCCCTGTGTTTCCTGTCTCTCTGTGCCAGTGTATTTATCCCTGTGTTTCCTGTCTCTCTGTGCCGGTGTATTTATCCCTGTGTTTCCTGTCTCTCTGTACCAGTGTATATATCCCTGTGTTTCCTGTCTCTCTGTGCCAGTGTATTTATCCCTGTGTTTCCCTGGTGTATATATCCCTGTGTTTCCTGTCTCTCTGGGACAGTGTATATATCCCTGTGTTTCCTGTCTCTCTGTGCCAGTGTATTTATCCCTGTGTTTCCTGTCTCTCTGTACCAGTGTATTTATCCCTGTGTTTCCTGTCTCTCTGTTCCAGTGTATATATCCCTGTGTTTCCTGTCTCTCTGTGCCAGTGTATTTATCCCTGTGTTTCCTGTCTCTCTGGGACAGTGTATTTATCCCTGTGTTTCCTGTCTCTCTGGGACAGTGTATTTATCCCTGTGTTTCCTGTCTCTCTGTGCCAGTGTATTTATCCCTGTGTTTCCTGTCTCTCTGTGCCAGTGTATTTATCCCTGTGTTTCCTGTCTCTCTGGGCCAGTGTATTTATCCCTGTGTTTCCCTGGTGTATATATCCCTGTGTTTCCTGTCTCTCTGTACCAGTGTATTTATCCCTGTGTTTCCTGTCTCTCTGTGCCAGTTCGTCTTGTATGTTTCCAAGTCAACCAGAGGTTTTCCCCTTCTCCTGCTTTTTGCATTCTCCTTTTTCTAGTCCTCCTGGTTTTGGCCCTTGCCTGTTTCTGGACTTTGTACCCTCCTACCTGACCATTCTGCCTGCCTTGACCACAAACCTGTCTGCCACTCTGCACCTAATGGTTTTGACCTTTTTGCCTGTCCACGACCCTTTGGATTAATAAACACTGTAAGACTCCAACCATCTGACTCCTGTGTCCACATTTGGGTCTGGCCTTGTTCCTTGACACTTACTGAACATGACCATGATTAGAGTGAAACATCATTTTGTGTTTGACACAGGGACCACCTGACACAAGGACACTGAGGAGTCATCATACCAAACCCTAAACCCTGGATAGAGGGGCTCAGTGAATGTGGAGGTGAATGTGTACAGGTGGGTCAGTGTGTCAGAGGAGACTCTGTAGAAGGACAGAGTGCCGGCTGGCCAGTCCAGATACACTCCTACTCTGTGGGAGCTGGAGGAGGGGACGTCTATGTGAATATTATTGTGCCTGGCAGTGTAACGGTTGTCAGAGCAGAACAGACTCCAGGACTTGTCATTGTATCCAATCCTACTGTCATCATCCTCTCCTCTCCTGTTGATTCCTTTATATGTCACTCCTATATCAGCCCCACTCCCACTCCTCTCTACCTCCCAGTAACAGCGCCCAGTCAGACCCTCTCTACACAGCACCTCGTACCAGTCCTCAAATCTATCTGGGTGATCAGGATACGGCTGCTTCTCTCTCCTACGTGTCACCTTTCTGTTCTCCTCAGACAGAGAGAGGAGTCTGTTTACTGTGTTTGGGTCCAGTGTGAGATCACAGACATCTGATGGATGAAACCAGACACAATATTAGAAATCATCATCATTCACATTAGAATGTTAACTCACTTTTCACTAATTAATTTAATGTAGATGTTTCTAGGTATCAAAAGGAGAAGTTAAGGTAACGTGAGACTTGTTGAATATGTTATTCTGTATGGTAATATAAAACACACTTATTCACATTCATTTCACACACACATTTCTTATGTAACACGAACACGCCACACACACACACACACACACACACACACACAGGGAGACACACACATTGTCAAAGCAACTCTTTGTCAACTTTGGTGTCCCTGATTTCTGCTTCTGTAATCATGGTGGTCTTTGGTGGTCTTGCCTTAACTTGACTTAACTTGAATCCTGACTTAACTTGAATTAAGACTTATTCTTAGTCATATTCGTCACATCAGTCAAGACTCACATTTTCTAAGCCCAGGTTTCATTGTGTACTCTCCACCATGCTCCACACTGTAGCGGTAAGCAGAAGAACAGACAGTCATTGAGTGATACACGTGAACTCTCTCTCACACACACACACACACACACACACACACACAAACAGTCAGCATATAACTTTGTCTAAGTGATGGTAAGAGTGTTTGTCTTAACTAGCCTGATAAGTCAAACATGTCTGATATGAACATTGACATAAACCCTCTACATACTTGAGTTTCTCCAGTCTGCAGTGTGGATCCTCCAGTCTAGCAGAGAGCAGTCTGACTCCTGAGTCTCCTGGGTGATTGTAGCTCAGGTCCAGCTCTCTCAGGTGTGAGGGGTTTGACCTCAGAGCTGAGACCAGAGAGGCACAGCCTTCCTCTGTGACTAGACAGCGTGACAGCCTGCAAAGAGTCAAATCATATTAAATTCACTCTGCTATTTTTTGGTGGTGAAAAGTGGCAGTATATTTTTTTCTAAATATTCAGATTCATCAGTGTCCTGAAACCTCCCATATCTATTCATAAATGGATGTTTCATTTTTTGAAATGAGAATTGATCAAAGTATTGCCTGCAGATAGAAACATGTATAGTACAGATATTATAATAGACTGACCAGACCAGTTTAAAAAGCAGAATCAGTCAGAAGACAGACAGTGAGGTATCAGATTGATTGTATTGCGTATACAGTCCACACCATATCTATTTAGACAGTGAGGTATCAGATTTAGATTGTATTGAGTATACAGTCCACAGAGGCTACAACAAAACATGCTAACCTCTCACCATTACCAATAACAGAGGCTACAACAAAACATGCTAACCTCTCACCATTACCAATAACAGAGGCTACAACAAAACATGCTAACCTCTCACCATTACCAATTACAGAGGCTACAACAAAACATGCTAACCTCTCACCATTACCAATAACAGAGACTACAACAAAACATGCTAACCTCTCACCATTACCAATAACAGAGGCTACAACAAAACATGCTAACCTCTCACCATTACCAATAACAGAGGATACAACAAAACATGCTAACCTCTCACCATTACCAATAACAGAGACTACAACAAAACATACTAACCTCTCACCATTACCAATAACAGAGGCTACAACAAAACATGCTAACCTCTCACCATTACCAATAACAGAGGGGTATGATCCTTGTGTCACGCCCTGGCCTTAGTTATCTTTGTTTTTTCTTTATTATTTTGGTTAGGCCAGGGTGTGACATGGGTGGTTGGTTTAGTTTTGTATTGTCTAGGGGTTTTTAGATGTCTAGGTTTTTTAGAAGTCTAGGTTTTTTTTTATGTCTATGGTTGCCTAGATTGGTTCTCAATCAGAGGCAGCTGTTTATCGTTGTCTCTGATTGGGGATGATATTTAAGTAGCCATAATCCTTGGGTATTTTGTGGGATGTTATTCTATGTTTAGTTACCTGTCTGCCATATTAGCTTCGCGGTTCGTTGTTTTGTTCAGTGTTTCGTTCATTCATTAAATAAGTATGTACGCTTATCACGCCTTGGTCTCCTCATTATGACGGCCTCTAACTTGTGCCTCATCATTCTTGATTCATTCAATATTATTCATCATCATGGTAGCATCCACATGAATGTGGAAGTGTTCAGAAATGTCTTCTATTCTTGCTGACAATACAAGTGAAGTGACTCCAAAATGACAGGACATTATTCACCATTCAGTTTCTATTAGGAAAAACACAACCAAGACAAACTGCAAACGCATTCAACAAGTTTGTAGAATCACAAGTTTGAAAGCCTAAACACTAAACTTTTGATTAAATGGATTTGTCCAAATAATTACAACTTTTTCAAATGGGAGAACTACATACATAAAGTGCTTTACTTTCTAAACAGTACAATATACATATATATATACACATATAATATACCAGTCAAACATTTGGACACACCACATCATTCAAAGGGTTTTCTTTATCTTTACTGTTTATTTTTCTACAGGTTGGGTGGCATCCTGTTCCTTTGTTCTGTGGAGAAAAGCTGAAGACAGGGGAGACTAAACATCTACCAGCATAACATCTTGATTTGATATTTTTCTCCCCGATTTGCTTTGGATTTTCTGTTATTGAAGAAAATAAAATGCTAACAAGTCTAAAACTTTGCATATATGCACCTGAGCTGGAATAATATATTATTTATCTTCATCACAAAGTGTTTTTTCTTTTTTTTCACTTTTACTAATTGTGTTTTATTCTTATATTCTCCTACATTCACATTTCCACAAACTTCAAAGTGTTTCCTTTGAAATGTTGCCAAGAATATCCATCCAGCTTCATGGCTACAGGCAGTTAGTATTTTTTGGCCAACATTTAAAAAAAGGAGCAGATCCATAAGAGGTTATTAAAGTAATGATTTGCTTATTTGAGCTGTTCTTGCCATAATATGGACTTGGTATTTTACCAAATAGGGCTACCATCTCCATACCCCCCTACCAAACGCATTAAGATGGAAATAAATTCCACAAATTAACTTTTAAGAAGGCACACCTGTTCATTGAAATGCCTTCCAGGTGACTACCTCATGAACCTGGTTGAGAGAATGCCAAGCTGTACTGTCACCTAATACAACATATTCTATCTCAAATCCAACATGCGGGAGCAAAGCACCAAATGTAAAACTGTAATCTTCACTGTCCAAACACATATGGTGTGGACTATGTGTGTCTGGTAAACACATGTGGATCTGGTGAACAGTTATCACTTGTTGACCAACTACAGGAATACTGACCTCATAGTCTCCAGTTTACAGTGGGGATTCCCCAGTCCAGCAGAGAGCAGCTTCACTCCTGAATCCTTCAGGTCATTGTTACTCAGATCCAACTCTCTCAGGTGTGAGGGGTTTGACATCAGAGCTGAGACCAGAGAAGAACAGCCTTCCTCTGTGAATCCACAGCCTGACAGCCTGCAAAAGAAATCATCATGACTTCACAAACACACTGTTAATTTAACACCAGTAGTGTAGAAGGACAATGGCAGATGCATTTGGCTTTTTCTCTCAAACAACATATAGATTCATCTTTCGTCTCCTAGAATTGTACGGTCACATTGTTATACTAATGTGAAAATCAATGCATTTACTCAATATGTTATTCAATATAATATTATAGACATATTATAATACATATTATTCTCTAAACTGAATTTCTTCCTGATGATTAGTTCTTATATGTAACTTTATTCACTCACAGAGCAGCTCTGGAGGCTTTGACCACTGGCAGCAGCCTCAAAAGACCTTCCTCTGATCTGGAGTATTTCTTCAGGTCAAACACATCCAGCTCCTTTTCTGAAGTCAGCAACACAAAGACCAGAGCTGACCACTGTCCAGGTGACAGGTTGCGTTCTGAGAGACTTCCTGAGCTCAGGTAGCTTTGGATCTCCTCCACTAGAGAATGGTCATTCAGTTCATTCAGACAGTGGAACAGATTGATGCACCTCTCTGGAGAGGGATTCTCCCTGATCTTCTCCTTGATGTACTTGACTGTTTCTTCATGGCTCTGTGAGCTGCTTCTTGTCTTTGTCAGTAGACCTCGTAAGTGCTTCTGATTGGACTCCATTGAGAGGCCCAGAAGGAAGCGGAGGAAAAGGTCCAGGTTTCCTGTCTCACTTTGTAAGGCTTTATCCACAGCACTCTTGTAGAAAGTAACTGCAGGCTCGTCTTTTGTTCGCGGTTTGTCCATTAGATTCTCATTGTTGTTGAGGAACACATATACAGCAGCCAGAAACTCCTGAATGCTCAGATGAACAAAGCAGTACACCTTGTCCTGGTACAGCCCACATTCCTCTTTAAAGAGCTGTGTGCACAATCCTGAGTACACTGAGGCTTCAATCACATCAATGCCAGCCTCTTTCAGGTCTTCTTCATAGAAAATCAGATTGCCATTCACAAGCTGTTGAAAAGCCAGTTTTCCCAGTGACAGAATGCTCTCTTCATTCCAGTGTGGACCTGTCTCTTCTTTCCCAAGATACTTTTCATTCTTCTGTTTGGTATGAAACACAACAAGGTGTGTGTACATCTCAGTCAGAGTCTTGGGCATCTCTTCTAACTTATGTTCCAGCATGTGTTCAAGGACTGTTGCAGAAATCCAACAGAAGACTGGAATGTGGCACATGATGTGGAGGCTCCTTGATGTCTTTACGTGTGAGATGATTCTGCTGGCCAGGTCCTCAGCACTGAATCTCTTCCTGAAGTACTCCTCCTTCTGTGGGTCATTGAACCCTCGTACCTCTGTAACCTGGTCAACACACACTGAAGGGATCTTATTGGCTGCTGCAGGTCGGGTAGTTATCCAGAGGAGAGCAGAGGAAAGCAGATTTCCCTTGATGAGATTTGTCAGCAGAACATCCACAGAGGTTGACTCTGTGACGTCACAACAGATCTTGTTCTTCTGGAAGTCTAGGGGCAGTCGGCACTCATCCAGACCATCAAAGATGAACAGAACTTTGTACTTGTTGTAGTTGGAGATTCTTGATTGTTTGGTTTCCATTGAGAAGTGATTGAGAAGTTCAATGAAAGTGTGTTTGTCCCCTTTCATCAAATTCAGCTCCCGGAAAGGGAATGAAAATACAAATTGGACATCCTGATTTGCTTTTCCTTCAGCCCAGTCCAGGATGAACTTCTGCACAGAGACTGTTTTTCCAATGCCAGCGACTCCCTTTGTCAGCACAGTTCTGATAAGTTTGTCTTGTCCAGTTAAGGGTTTGAAGATGTCGTTACATTTGATTGCAGTCTCTGGTCTTGCTTGTTTCCTGGTTGTTGTCTCAATCTGTCTCAGCTCATGTTCATTATTGACCTCTCCTGTTCCACCCTCTGTGATGTAGAGCTCTGTGTAGATCTTATTGAGAAGTGTTGGGTTTCCTTGTTTAGCGATCCCCTCAAATACACATTGAAACTTCTTCTTTAGATTAGATTTGAGTTCACGTTGGCAAATCACAGCAAGCTCATCTGAATCTAGAAATAACACAGAGGATATTAATATTACGTCTGTTTTAATGTCTACAGTATTGTAGGACTGTTATAAAGTTTTCAATTATAACACTTTCTTAACTGACTGTATAAATGTGTAAATGTTTTCATAATGCATTACAGACTGGTGTGACTGATTATATTATTATTGGTATTATTGATGGTATTATTAATGTTGTCTCTCTCTCTAAATTAATCACCACAACACATCCCTGCTGCTACTTGATGAGGTCACTAGGTGTTGTGTTAAGGCTGCTACAATATCATTGAGTTACACAGCTACCTTAGCTGTACTTTAGCTACAGCTTTTAAATGTTATAAAACATCATTCAACATGAGGCAGACAGATCTTACATTTCTCCAGTGTGTCAGCAAGCTCCTTCTGGTTCATTTTCCTCAGGACGTGCAGTGTGATCTTCAGAGCCCCCTCTCTGGCACTGCTCTCCTGCTTCTCATTTTCAGCGTCCACCACTTCCTTATCCTGCTTCTTACTCTCAAAGCCTTCTGGGAGTTCTGGACTAAGAATCCTCTTGAACGTCTTCAGCTCGTTCTTCACAAATGTCATAATTTTCTCTTCAAGCAACTGAAATAAATCAAGTAAATAAGTTAAGCAAGAGAATAAATGCTTTCTCATTAACACATTAATGAATGATTGACAGATCAACTTTACTTGAGGTAAACAAAAACAAATGTACATAACAGGACCACATACACTGAATATGGAGTCCAGGTCTGTTTGATGACTCTGGGAAGAATGACCACTGAGAATCTCTGACTCTGATCTCTCCTGTTGGTTTCTGTGGACAAAACATGAGATTACATCCCCTCATCTAGGGAGTACACACACACACACACACACACACACACAGAGATGCACACACACACCAGGAGGGAATGTTGTGTTTGTTTAATATTGTTTTAGGACTATGAAAATGGACAAAATGATTAGCCTATGGATTATGAAAACAACATCAATAAATGGGAAAAGAGGAGAAATAACTAGAGACAGTGTTGTTTAACTCAATGACCAGGACCCATGAGTTCTTCTTACCTTTGTTCAGTAGAAAAGTCTCCCTCTCTAAAGTTTAAAGGTTGACCCATAGACTTGTCACTCTTCATGGACACACAGCTGGGAACAGGGGAGGCTGGTCTCTCCTGCTTGATTGGGCTTCAACACAACAGAGACAAACATTACATCTCTCATCTACTCTGAGCTCAGATGGGGAAACATAAGAAGAGTTTCATTCTAAAATGCTTCATACCACTTTTCAGAAATGTTTGTACATTTTATTTGATTTCGTAGACATTATGAAAGAGATTGGTGTGTTTTTCAGTAGCTAATCATGGGCAGAAAAGTGTTACAGTTTTTTGGGATTGCAATCAGGTGTTTTCCCTTAGCACTATAAAAAGCAGCAGGTGAGTTCATCGGTCTTCAAGCACAATGGAAAGAGTCAGAGAAAGAGTAAGACGAGGAGGAGGAGGAGGACGAGGAGGACAAGGAGGACGAGGAGGAGGACGAGGAAGAGAACGAGGAGGACGAGGAGGAGAACGAGGAGGACGAGGAGGAGGAAGAGGAAGACAAGAAGGTGCTCAAAGAGGACCGAATCTGACAAATGAGATCCGTGCAACACTGTTGCGTGGAGGGATGCTGGACTATTGAATATAGTTTTTTTTTTGAGGGTCAGGGGGAAGGCCTGTTCACAGCAAGAGAGGGAGATAGTAAACACGTTTTTGGCCAACAATGCTATAACACTCAAGCAGCTCCAAGCTAACATTGTCAATAACCACGCCATTTTCAACGATATCCATCAGGTCTCAACATCAACACTGGCACGCATCCTAAAAAAAAACATATTCAAATGAAGCAAATTTATTGAGTGAAATCAGTAGTACTGCTAGGTTTTACACAGTAATAATATATATCTGCCTCACTCTCAGAGAAATCAGTAGTACTGCTAGGTTTTACACAGTAATAATATACATCTGCCTCACTCTCAGAGAAATCAGTAGTACTGCTAGGTTTGACACAGTAATAATATATATCTGCCTCACTCTCAGAGAAATCAGTAGTACTGCTAGGTTTTACACAGTAGTAATATATATCTGCCTCACTCTCAGGGAAATCAGTAGTACTGCTAGGTTTTACACAGTAATAATATATATCTGCCCCACTCTCAGAGAAATCAGTAGTACTGCTAGGTTTTACACAGTAATAATATATATCTGCCTCACTCTCAGAGATATCAGTAGTACTGCTAGGTTTTACACAGTTTTACACAGTAATAATATATATCTGCCTCACTCTCAGAGATATCAGTAGTACTGCTAGGTTTTACAGTCAAATGTGACTGACTGGCTAAATTTGGGCTCCTGTGGCAACATTTGAAATTGTGTTTTTTACATTGGATAAAATTAGAGATTTTTATTTTTATTTTTCTTTATTTTATTTCATATTTATTTACCCAGGTTGGCCAGTTGAGAACACCGTTATTTACCCAGGTTGGCCAGTTGAGAACACCTTTATTTAACCAGGTTGGCTAGTTGAGAACACCTTTATTTAACCAGGTTGGCCAGTTGAGAACACCTTTATTTAACCAGGTTGGCTAGTTGAGAACACCTTTATTTACCCAGGTTGGCCAGTTGAGAACAAGTTCTCATTTACAACTGCAACCTCGCCAACATAAAGCATAGCAGTGAGACACAAACAAGAACACAGACCCTCTATAACCACAGTGGTTATTATTTAGTCCTATAGTGCTGACCTGTTGACCCTCTATAACCACAGTGGTTATTATTTAGTCCTATAGTGCTGACCCTCTATAACCACAGTGGTTATTATTTACTCCTATAGTGTTGACCTGTTGACCCTCTATAACCACAGTGGTTATTATTTACTCCTATAGTGCTGACCTGTTGACCCTCTATAACCACAGTGATTATTATTTACTCCTATAGTGCTGACCTGTTGACCCTCTATAACCACAGTGGTTATTATTTAGTCCTATAGTGCTGACCTGTTGACCCTCTATAACCACAGTGATTATTATTTACTCCTATAGTGTTGACCCTCTATAACCACAGTGGTTATTATTTAGTCCTATAGTGCTGACCCTCTATAACCACAGTGGTTATTATTTACTCCTATAGTGTTGACCTGTTGACCCTCTATAACCACAGTGGTTATTATTTACTCCTATAGTGCTGACCTGTTGACCCTCTATAACCACAGTGATTATTATTTACTCCTATAGTGCTGACCTGTTGACCCTCTATAACCACAGTGGTTATTATTTAGTCCTATAGTGCTGACCTGTTGACCCTCTATAACCACAGTGATTATTATTTACTCCTATAGTGTTGACCCTCTATAACCACAGTGGTTATTATTTGCTCCTATAGTGCTGACCCTCTATAACCACAGTGATTATTATTTACTCCTATAGTGTTGACCTGTTGACCCTCTATAACCACAGTGGTTATTATTTAGTCCTATAGTGCTGACCTGTTGGCCCTCTATAACCACAGTGGTTATTATTTAGTCCTATAGTGCTGACCTGTTGACCCTCTATAACCACAGTGGTTATTATTTAGTCCTATAGTGCTGACCTGTTGACCCTCTATAACCACAGTGGTTATTATTTACTCCTATAGTGCTGACCTGTTGACCCTCTATAACCACAGTGGTTATTATTTAGTCCTATAGTGCTGACCTGCTGACCCTCTATAACCACAGTGATTATTATTTACTCCTATAGTGTTGACCTGTTGACCCTCTATAACCACAGTGATTATTATTTACTCCTATAGTGTTGACCCTCTATAACCACAGTGATTATTATTTACTCCTATAGTGTTGACCTGTTGACCCTCTATAACCACAGTGGTTATTATTTAGTCCTATAGTGCTGACCTGTTGACCCTCTATAACCACAGTGGTTATTATTTAGTCCTATAGTGCTGACCCTCTATAACCACAGTGGTTATTATTTACTCCTATAGTGCTGACCCTCTATAACCACAGTGGTTATTATTTACTCCTATAGTGCTGACCTGTTGACCCTCTATAACCACAGTGGTTATTATTTACTCCTATAGTGCTGACCCTCTATAACCACAGTGGTTATTATTTAGTCCTATAGTGCTGACCTGTTGACCCTCTATAACCACAGTGGTTATTATTTACTCCTATAGTGTTGACCTGTTGACCCTCTATAACCACAGTGATTATTATTTACTCCTATAGTGTTGACCCTCTATAACCACAGTGATTATTATTTACTCCTATAGTGTTGACCTGTTGAACCTCTATAACCACAGTGGTTATTATTTAGTCCTATAGTGCTGACCTGTTGGCCCTCTATAACCACAGTGGTTATTATTTAGTCCTATAGTGCTGACCTGTTGACCCTCTATTTAACCACAGTGGTTATTATTTACTCCTATAGTGCTGAACTGCTGACCCTCTATAACCACAGTGGTTATTATTTACTCCTATAGTGTTGACCTGTTGACCCTCTATAACCACAGTGATTATTATTTACTCCTATAGTGTTGACCCTCTATAACCACAGTGATTATTATTTACTCCTATAGTGTTGACCTGTTGACCCTCTATAACCACAGTGGTTATTATTTAGTCCTATAGTGCTGACCTGTTGGCCCTCTATAACCACAGTGATTATTATTTACTCCTATAGTGCTGACCTGTTGGCCCTCTATAACCACAGTGGTTATTATTTAGTCCTATAGTGCTGACCTGGTGACCCTCTATAACCACAGTGGTTATTATTTACTCCTATAGTGCTGACCTGTTGACCCTCTATAACCACAGTGGTTATTATTTAGTCCTATAGTGCTGACCTGCTGACCCTCTATAACCACAGTGATTATTATTTACTCCTATAGTGTTGACCTGTTGACCCTCTATAACCACAGTGATTATTATTTACTCCTATAGTGTTGACCCTCTATAACCACAGTGATTATTATTTACTCCTATAGTGTTGACCTGTTGACCCTCTATAACCACAGTGGTTATTATTTAGTCCTATAGTGCTGACCCTCTATAACCACAGTGGTTATTATTTACTCCTATAGTGTTGACCCTCTATAACCACAGTGGTTATTATTTACTCCTATAGTGTTGACCTGTTGACCCTCTATAACCACAGTGGTTATTATTTACTCCTATAGTGCTGACCCTCTATAACCACAGTGGTTATTATTTAGTCCTATAGTGCTGACCTGTTGACCCTCTATAACCACAGTGGTTATTATTTACTCCTATAGTGTTGACCTGTTGACCCTCTATAACCACAGTGGTTATTATTTGCTCCTATAGTGTTGACCCTCTATAACCACAGTGGTTATTATTTAGTCCTATAGTGCTGACCTGTTGACCCTCTATATCCACAGTGGTTATTATTTACTCCTATAGTGCTGACCTGTTGACCCTCTATAACCACAGTGATTATTATTTACTCCTATAGTGTTGACCCTCTATAACCACAGTGATTATTATTTACTCCTATAGTGTTGACCTGTTGACCCTCTATAACCACAGTGGTTATTATTTAGTCCTATAGTGCTGACCCTCTATAACCACAGTGGTTATTATTTAGTCCTATAGTGCTGACCTGTTGACCCTCTATAACCACAGTGGTTATTATTTACTCCTATAGTGCTGACCTGTTGACCCTCTATAACCACAGTGGTTATTATTTAGTCCTATAGTGCTGACCCTCTATAACCACAGTGATTATTATTTACTCCTATAGTGTTGACCCTCTATAACCACAGTGATTATTATTTACTCCTATAGTGTTGACCTGTTGACCCTCTATAACCACAGTGGTTATTATTTAGTCCTATAGTGCTGACCTGTTGACCCTCTATAACCACAGTGGTTATTATTTAGTCCTATAGTGCTGACCCTCTATAACCACAGTGGTTATTATTTACTCCTATAGTGCTGACCCTCTATAACCACAGTGGTTATTATTTACTCCTATAGTGCTGACCTGTTGACCCTCTATAACCACAGTGGTTATTATTTACTCCTATAGTGCTGACCCTCTATAACCACAGTGGTTATTATTTAGTCCTATAGTGCTGACCTGTTGACCCTCTATAACCACAGTGGTTATTATTTACTCCTATAGTGCTGACCTGTTGACCCTCTATAACCACAGTGATTATTATTTGACCCTGCCCTTGACTAACATACATAAAAGCTGGTAACACAATAAAATAACAAGAATGAGACTATAAGGAGTACCAGTACTGAGTCAATGTGCAGGGTACCAGGTAGTTGAGGTAATAATGAGACTATAAGGAGTACCAGTACTGAGTCAATGTGCAGGGTACCAGGTAGTTGAGGTAATAATGAGGCTATAAGGAGAACCAGTACTGAGTCAATGTGCAGGGTACCAGGTAGTTGAGGTAATAATGAGACTATAAGGAGAACCAGTACTGAGTCAATGTGCAGGGTACCAGGTAGTTGAGGTAATAATGAGACTATAAGGAGTACCAGTACTGAGTCAATGTGCAGGGTACCAGGTAGTTGAGATAATAATGAGGCTATAAGGAGTGCCAGTACTGAGTCAATGTCCAGGGGTACCAGGTAGTCGAGGTAATAGTGAGACTATAAGGAGTACCAGTACTGAGTCAATGTGCAGGGGTACCAGGAAGTTGAGGTAATAATGAGACTATAATGAGAACCAGTACTGAGTCAATGTGCAGGGTACCAGGTAGTTGAGGTAATAATGAGACTATAAGGAGTACCAGTAATGAGTCAATGTGCAGTGTACCAGGTAGTTGAGGTAATAATGAGACTATAAGGAGAACCAGTACTGAGTCAATGTGCAGGGTACCAGGTAGTTGAGGTAATAATGAGACTATAAGGAGTACCTGTACTGACTCAATGTGCAGGGTACCAGGTAGTTGAGGTAATAATGAGACTATAAGGAGTACCAGTACTGAGTCAATGTGCAGGGTACCAGGTAGTTGAGGTAATAATGAGGCTATAAGGAGAACCAGTACTGAGTCAATGTGCAGGGTACCAGGTAGTTGATGTAATAATAACACTTTAAGGAGTACCAGTACTGAGTCAATGTGCAGGGTACCAGGTAGTTGAGGTAATAATGAGACTATAAGGAGTACCAGTACTGACTCAATGTGCAGGGTACCAGGTAGTTGAGGTAATAATGAGACTATAAGGAGTACCAGTACTGAGTCAATGTGCAGGGTACCAGGTAGTTGAGGTAATAATGAGACTATAAGGAGAACCAGTACTGAGTCAATGTGCAGGGTACCAGGTAGTTGAGGTAATAATGAGACTATAAGGAGTACCAGTACTGAGTCAATGTCCAGGGGTACCAGGTAGTTGAGGTAATAATGAGACTATAAGGAGTACCAGTACTGAGTCAATGTGCAGGGTACCAGGTAGTTGAGGTAATAATGACACTTTAAGGAGTATCAGTACTGAGTCAATGTCCAGGGGTACCAGGTAGTTGAGGTAATAATGAGACTATAATTGAGATAATACAGTGCCTTGCGAAAGTATTCGGCCCCCTTGAACTTTGCGACCTTTTGCCACATTCCAGGCTTCAAACATAAAGATATAAAACTGTATTTTTTTGTGAAGAATCAACAACAAGTGGGACACAATCATGAAGTGGAACGACATTTATTGGATATTTAAAACTTTTTTAACAAATCAAAAACTAAAAAATTGGGCGTGCAAAATTAATACATCAATAATATATGTCTTGTGCTTTTGGCAATAATTTATGTAAAATAATTACGTATAAAAAGTGATACCATGTGTGTCTCTAAAGCGTTTTGTCTTCATTTTGGCAGATTAACTCATGCTTATTCCCCAAGATTAACTCAGGTTTTCACCCAGTGGTTAAGGAGTTGGACCTGTGGCCTAAAGGTGGCTGGTTTGAATCCCGGTTGAAATGTGCTATTTGGTAACCACTAGGGTTGCATGATGTCATTTATTGACGGCTGGAAGTCGCACTCTGTCTTTTCTATTCCGAGATGGTTTACTCGCAATATCAGATATTAACATGATTTTTTATAATGAATGTATACTGAGGTTGAGGTTCTGACTAGTGATTATTTACCCGGGATTCAATACCTGCTATAGTCACTTTTTTTTTCTCTCCCAAAAGCAACACAGCCCAAATACGAGATATATAGCTAACTAAAGTAATGAGTAACCACATTAGAAAATCATGGTACATATACTCTGTGGTTGCATTCTATTTTATGTCCATCATATTGCTGCTTGTAGCCTATGACTGATGCTTCATGGTCTTATGCTGCCGTCTATTGGACATTTTGCAATGAAAAGTTATTAATTCATGTACAGACGTTGGAGGGGCAGCTGAGAAATAAAGGGTATTTTTCTGGTTAATTCCTTAGATCAGTCTCAAACCTGCCCCACCTTTCCCACGACAATTGCTGGACTTTCACATAGAGGTTACTAGGTCACCCAGTTCAAACCACATATGAAAAATAAAACAGATGTGGCTTGTTGATCAAGTGTTCTGCCTTGCAATAATAAAGGGTTAATGTTAATGCTAAATAGGTCATACGTAGGGTTAGATGCTGATGTAAAAAGGACTTTATAAATACATTTGATTGATTGTTAGGTTTAGGGATTTTAAGGCAAAAAACAGTATTGGGTTAACAGCTCTCTTGCTCCTCCCTGTGGCCTTCTGCGGGTACTACATAACTCATTCACGACACCTGCTAGGCTCATAATCTGAGGTAGCAACTGCGTCAGATCTACAAATCAATGAGCTAGACCTTTCCATTTGTTTTCTAACTCAGTGAATCTGCGCAGCTTTCACTCAATCCGATGTCTATGAACGAACATTTAGATGCATATCAAATTACCCAGCAGCCATTTAGAAACAACAAGTCATCAAAAAAAAATGTTATTTCGTAATTAAAAAATGTCTTCTGGCTGTTTAAATCTGCCACATCTTGAAAAAGAGGACAGGGACATACGTTTTGGTTAGGTGGTATACTGTATCCTCAGACACTTCCTAACCTCCTATAAAGGGTTCTATATATACTGTATACTCAGACACTTCCTAACCTCCTATAAAGGGTTAAATATATATTCTATATATACTGTATACTCAGACACTTCCTAACCTCCTATAAAGGGTTCTATATATATTCTATATATACTGTATACTCAGACACTTCCTAACCTCCTATAAAGGGTTCTATATATATTCTATATATACTGTATACTCAGACACTTCCTAACCTCCTATAAAGGGTTATATATATATTCTATATATACTGTATACTCAGACACTTCCTAACCTCCTATAAAGGGTTCTATATATCGTCTATATATACTGTATACTCAGACACTACCTGACCTCCTATAAAGGGTTATATATATATTCTATATATACTGTATACTCAGACATTTCCTAACCTCCTATAAAGGGTTCTATATATATTCTATATATATTGTATACTCAGACACTTCCTAACCTCCTATATTGGGTTCTATATATATTCTATATATACTGTATACTCAGACACTTCCTAACCTCCTATAAAAGGTTCTATATATATTCTATATACACTGTATACTCAGACACTTCCTAACCTCCTATAAAAGGTTATATATATATTCTATATATACTGTATACTCAGACACTTCCTAATCTCCTATAAAGGGTTCTATATATATTCTATATATACTGTATACTCAGACACTTCCTAACCTCCTATAAAGGGTTCTATATATATTCTATATATACTGTATACTCAGACAGGTTAACCTCCTATAAAGGGTTCTATATATATTCTATATATACTGTATACTCAGACACTTCCTAAACCTCCTATAAAGGGTTATATATATATTATGTAAAACAAACATTCTATGTTTTTTTATAACAATATGTTGAGATCTGGGACCACATCCACAAAGTGTCTCAGAGTAGAAAATTGGTCGTATAAGTGCTGAGAATAAAGACAGTTTACACTTATGGGTATAAATTAACTAGTTACCTACCCATTACCTAAATTACCTACCCACCTAGTCGGCAGATATTTAGGACACCTGGTGAGCTGTCCTAAGTAGTTAAGAGTTAACAGCAGGTGTCCTAAGTAGTTAAGAGTTAACAGCAGGTGTCTTGATAATACTATAGAATAATTCAGTTAGTCAGTGGTTCCTGAGCCACATGTAATTACTTTGAGTAGTTAAAATAATGTTTTATATATGCAACAGTATGTCTTGTGCTTTTGGCAATGATTTATGTATAATAATTATAATAAGTCATACCATTTATGTCTGCACAGCATTGTGTCTTCATTTTGGCAGATTAACTCAGGTTTTTGCCCAGCAGCTAAGGAGTTGGTGCTGTGGCCAAAAGGTGGCTGGTTCAAATCCCGGGCCGGGAAAACAACACCAGAAGTGATCTGATGACTGGAAGGCTGCTGGGTTCACATCCTCTAAACATTAACCTTCACCAGAAGTGATCTGATGACTGGAAGGCTGCTTGATTCACATCCTCTAACCTTCACCAGAAGTGATCTGATGACTGGAAGGCTGCTGGATTCACATCCTCTAAACATTAACCTTCACCAGAAGTGATCTGTTGATTGGAGGGCTGCTTGATTCACATCCTCTAAACATTAACCTTCACCAGAAGTGATCTGATGACTGGAAGGCTGCTTGATTCACATCCTCTAAACATTAACCTTCACCAGAAGTGATCTGATGACTGGAAGGCTGCTTGATTCACATCCTCTAAACATTAACCTTCACCAGAAGTGATCTGATGACTGGAAGGCTGCTTCATTCACATCCTCTAAACATTAACCTTCCGTTGATCACAACTCTAGAGGTTCTTCTTCACATAACCAAAATATACATATAATGTTTTAGTGGTTCCATATATTAAGGAAGTGATAGAAGCCTTTTTGGTTCTAGAAGGAACCTTCTGTTCTAAGAGTGTATAATAATAAACACGTTGTTCTTCTGATTATTTAATTATCTACATCATGTTATTTCAAGTTCTCCCTTTGGAGCACAACATCATGTTGTTAACTTACTTCTACCCCCTCCTTTTTTGAAAATTCTGTTAAAAATCGCGCAACTTTTCAGCGTCCTGCTACTCATGCCAGGAATATAGTATATGCATATGATTAGTATGTGTGGATAGAAAACACTCTGAAGTTTATAAAACTGGTTAAATCACGGCTGTGACTATAACAGATCGTGTGTTTCATTGAAAAACGCAAGAAAAACTGCTCTCTGAAAGCAAAAAATAATTTCCATAAGTCACTTCCACCAGTTGTTAAAAGAGAACAGAATTTAATGGGAATCTGCCTGCAATTCATACAAATTCCGCACGATGGCGCCATTGTACTAATTTTCAATTGAATTAATTGTTGGAAAATATATCTATCTGACCTCCATTTTCCCAGTCTTCACCCGGATGCAGTTGAGGGAGAGATCAGATGGCATTGTTTTTGAAGTGAGGACCTATTGAAGAGACATCGCCCTGTAATCATTTTGATAGATTATAAACGTTTAATAATACCTAAAGTTGGATTACAAAAGGATTTCGAAGTGTTTTGTGAAAGTTTATCGTCGACTTTTTTAATTTTAAAAAATTACGCAGCGTTTAAAAACGTTGATTTTTTCTGAATGACACAGCTTCCATACAAAGCTATTTTGGGTATATATGGACCGATTTAAACGAAAAAAAGACCCAATAGTGATGTTTATGGGGCATATAGGAGTGCCAAGAAAGAAGCTCGTCTAAGGTAATGAATGTTTTATATTTTATTTCTGCGTTTTGGGTAGCGCCGGCTATCGCAAAATCTGTTGTTTACGTGTCGAGCTGGCATTTTGGGGGGTGCATGCTATCAGATAATAGCTTCTGATGCTTTCGCCGAAAAGCATTTTAAGAATCTGACTTGCTGGCTAGGTTCACAACGAGTGTAGCTTTAATTCAATACCCTGCTTGTGAATTTTGATCAAAGATTGAGTTGTAACGAGTACATTTAGCATTTAGCGTAGCGCATTTGCATTTCCAGGGGCATACTTGGGACGTCTGCGTGTCAAGTATTCTCAAGAAGTTAAATAATAATCCTAAATTGGGCATGGATATAAATGGGGCATTTGAAGGCATCTAGGGTGTAATATGTGTTTGATGAATATGAACATTGTATTCAATGGATTCAAGGGACTTGATGCCTTCTATGCCAAAGCTATTTAGTGTTATTAAATGGAAGTGAAGAGTGTTGATCAACGGAACTGTTGATATAACGGTTATATTGTCTAAAAGATGCATTCCATTATATTAGTCTATAATTAAGAGTAGGCAAAGTTGTCGTGTCATGTGAAAAATCTATCAAATGTCTAACATTACAACGAGTACAGTCAGGGTGCCGTGGAACCCCTGCAGTATCTCCACAGACCCCGGATTGAGAACCCCTGCAATACCTCCGCAGACCCCGGATTGAGAACCCCTGCAGTACCTCCGCAGACCCCGGATTGAGAACCCCTGCAGTACCTCCGCAGACCCCGGATTGAGAACCCCTGCAATACCTCCGCAGACCCCGGATTGAGAACCCCTGCAATACCTCCGCAGACCCCGGATTGAGAACCCCTGCAGTACCTCCACAGACCCCGGATTGAGAACCCCTGCAATACCTCCGCAGACCCCGGATTGAGAACCCCTGCAATACCTCCGCAGACCCCGGATTGAGAACCCCTGCAATACCTCCGCAGACCCCGGATTGAGAACCCCTGCAATACCTCCGCAGACCCCGGATTGAGAACCCCTGCAATACCTCCGCAGACCCCGGATTGAGAACCCCTGCAGTACCTCCACAGACCCCGGATTGAGAACCCCTGCAGTACCTCCGCAGACCCCGGGTTGAGAACCCCTGCAGTACCTCCACAGACCCCGGATTGAGAACCCCTGGAGTACCTCCACAGACCCCGGATTGAGAACCCCTAATTTAGCAGATGCTCTTATCCAGAGTAATTTACAGTAAGTGCTTTCATCTTAATTAAGATAGCTACGTGAGTATATATATATATATATATATATATATATATATATATAAATATATATACCCATCTAAAATCTATTAGTTAAAAATCTGAGAACAGTAATATTGAAGGTACCCATAAGCAACCATTTCTGATTAAAAAACAAATGTGAACATTTTGGAAATAAACTCAGAATAATGATATCAAAAATTGTCATCTCACCTCTTAGCTTTGGTGTCAAGTTCCCCAGAGAGACTCATTTTAGAGGCAGGGACCCCCTCCTCTCTCTCCCCAGAGAGACTCATTTTAGAGCACTGACCCCTAAACAGAGATCCAAAATGTTGTTTGTGGTTAACACAGTAATTATTTATCATTTATTAATTATCTCTTATAAAACATTTATTAACAGACACAGAAACAATCAGATGATTTAATGCATCACATGAAAACGTAGTTGTGACATTTCATCTCCATGGTAAATGTCTGTAATAGTCACTGTTTGTCAAGGTAGTTATAGACAGTACAACAACAATAATAACAACAACAACAATAATAATAATAATAATAATAATAATAAGTCACTGTTTGTTAAGGTAATTATAGACAATACAGCAATAATAATAATAATAATAATAATAATAATAATAATATTAATAATAATAATAAGTCACTGTTTGTTAAGGTAGTTCTAGACAGTACAGCAACAATAATAATAATAATAATAATAATAATAAGTCACTGTTTGTTAAGGTAGTTATAGACAGTACAGCAACAATAATAATAAGTCACTGTTTGTTAAGGTAGTTATAGACAGTACAGCAACAATAATAATAATAATAATAATAATAAGTCACTGTTTGTTAAGGTAGTTCTAGACAGTACAGCAACAATAATCATAATAATAATAAGTTACTGTTTGTTAAGGTAGTTATAGACAGTACAGCAACAATAATAATAATAATAATAATAATAATAAGTCACTGTTTGTTAAGGTAGTTATAGACAGTACAGCAACAATAATAATAATAATAATAATAAATCACTGTTTGTTAAGGTAGTTATAGACAGTACAGCAACAATAATAACAACAATATTTAGAATAATAAGTCACTGTTTGTTAAGGTAGTTATAGACAGTACAGCAACAATAAGAATAATAATAAGTTACTGTTTGTTAAGGTAGTTATAGACAGTACAGCAACAATAATAATAATAATAAGTCACTGTTTGTTAAGGTAGTTATAGACAGTACAGCAACAATAATAATAATAATAAGTCACTGTTTGTTAAGGTAGTTATAGACAGTACAGCAACAATAATAATAATAAGTCACTTTTTGTTAAGGTAATTATAGACAGTACAGCAACAATAATAATAATAATAAGTCACTGTTTGTTAAGGTAGTTCTAGACAGTATAGCAACAATAATAATAATAGTAATGAGTCACTGTTTGTTAAGGTAGTTCTAGACAGTACAGCAACAATAATAATAATAATAATAATAATAACAATAATAAGTCACTGTTTGTTAAGGTAGTTCTAGACAGTACAGCAACAATAATAATAATAATAATAATAAGTCACTGTTTGTTAAGGTAGTTCTAGACAGCACAGCAACAATAATAATAATAATAATAATAATAATAAGTCACTGTTTGTTAAGGTAGTTCTAGACACTACAGCAACAATAATAATAATAATAATAACAATAATAATAATAAGTCACTGTTTGTTAAGGTAGTTCTAGACAGTACAGCAATAATAATAATAATAATAACAACAATAATAATAAGTCACTGTTTGTTAAGGTAGTTATAGACAGTACAGCAACAACAATAATAATAATAATAATAATATTAATAAGTCACTGTTTGTTAAGGTAGTTCTAGACAGTACAGTAACAATAATAATAATAATAATAAGTCACTGTTTGTTAAGGTAGTTCTAGACAGTACAGCAACAATAATAATAATAATAAGTCACTGTTTGTTAAGGTAGTTCTAGACACTACAGCAACAACAATAATAACAATAATAAGTCACTGTTTGTTAAGGTAGTTATAGACAGTACAGCAACAATAATAATAATAATAAGTCACTGTTTGTTAAGGTAGTTATAGACAGTACAGCAACAACAATAATAACAATAATAAGTCACTGTTTGTTAAGGTAGTTATAGACAGTACAGCAACAATAATAATAATAATAAGTCACTGTTTGTTAAGGTAGTTATAGACAGTACAGCAACAACAATAATAACAATAATAAGTCACTGTTTGTTAAGGTAGTTCTAGACAGTACAGCAACAACAATAATAACAATAATAAGTCACTGTTTGTTAAGGTAGTTATAGACAGTACAGCAACAACAATAATAACAATAATAAGTCACTGTTTGTTAAGGTAGTTCTAGACAGTACAGCAACAACAATAATAACAATAATAAGTCACTGTTTGTTAAGGTAGTTCTAGACAGTACAGCAACAATAATAATAATAAGTCACTGTTTGTTAAGGTAGTTCTAGACAGTACAGCAACAATAATAATAATAATAAGTCACAGTCTGTTAATTAAGGTAGTTCTAGACAGTACAGAAACACAAGGCCATGTCTCACACTTGTTTTTATTCACCAAAAGTGGCTATTTACTGTCTTTCAATCTGTTATTTTCTAAACGTATCTGAGAATGTAAGACAGAAGGGCTAAAACGGACATGATTGATCTGAGGGGGAAATCATTGATGCATTCAGAAAGGTTTTATGCAACAAGTAAGAGATTTTATATTATGTAAAGTAGACTAGGTTATAATGTATAGTAGTGGGTTGTTAGTGATATGTAGATGTTATATTATGTAAAGTAGACTAGGTTATAATGTATAGTAGTGGTTTGTTAGTGATATGTAGATGTTATATTATGTAAAGTAGACTAGGTTATAATGTATAGTAGTGGTTTGTTAGTGATATGTTATATTATGTAAAGTAGACTAGGTTATAATGTATAATAGTGGGTTGTTAGTGATATGTTATATTATGTAAAGTAGACTAGGTTATAATGTATAGTAGTGGGTTGTTAGTGATATGTAGTTGTTATATTATGTAAAGTAGACTAGGTTATAATGTATAGTAGTGGGTTGTTAGTGATATGTTATATTATGTAAAGTAGACTAGGTTATAATGTATAGTAGTGGGTTGTTAGTGATATATAGATGTTATATTATGTAAAGTAGACTAGGTTATAATGTATAGTAGTGGGTTGTTAGTGATATATAGATGTTATATTATGTAAAGTAGACTAGGTTATAATGTATAGTAGTGGGTTGTTAGTGATATGTTATATTATGTAAAGTAGACTAGGTTATAATGTATAGTAGTGGGTTGTTAGTGATATATAGATGTTATATTATGTAAAGTAGACTAGGTTATAATGTATAGTAGTGGGTTGTTAGTGATGTGTAGATGTTATATTATGTAAAGTAGACTAGGTTATAATGTATAATAGTGGGTTGTTAGTGATATGTAGATGTTATATTATGTAAAGTAGACTAGGTTATAATGTATAGTAGTGGGTTGTTAGTGATATGTTATATTATGTAAAGTAGACTAGGTTATAATGTATAGTAGTGGGTTGTTAGTGATATGTAGATGTTATATTATGTAAAGTAGACTAGGTTATAATGTATAGTAGTGGGTTGTTGGTGATATGTAGATGTTATATTATGTAAAGTAGACTAGGTTATAATGTATAGTAGTGGGTTGTTAGTGATATGTTATATTATGTAAAGTAGACTAGGTTATAATGTATAGTAGTGGGTTGTTAGTGATATGTAGATGTTATATTATGTAAAGTAGACTAGGTTATAATGTATAGTAGTGGGTTGTTAGTGATATGGAGATCAAGGTCTATACCTCGGCTACAGCCTACATATATTTGGTGGCGGAGGAAAAATTGTCTTGGGCAGTTTGGGGAAGGCCCTTTCCAGTTTCAGCATGACAATGTCCCCGTGCACAAAGCGAGGTCCATACAGAAATGGCTTGTCGAGATCGGTGTGGAAGAACTTGACTGGCCTGCACAGAGCCCTGACCTCAACCCCATCAAACACCTTTGTGATGAATTGGAACGCTGACTTCGAGCCAGGCCTAAAAACCCAACATCAGTGCCCGACCTCCCTAATGGTCTTGTGGCTGAACGGAAGCAAGTCCCCGTAGCAATGTTCCAACAACTAGTGGAAAGTCTTCCCAGAAGAGTGGAGGCTGTTCTTGCAGCAAAGGACTGACCAACTCCATAGGAATGCCTATGATTTTGGAATGAGATGTTCGACTAGCAAGTGTCCACATACTTTTGGTCATGTAGTGTATATCGCCTAATCTAAATCAAATCAAATGTTATTGGTCACAATGTCAGAGCGGCATAGACTAAGATACAGTAGAATAGTATAGAATACAGTATATACATATGAGATGAGTAATGCATAGACTAAGATACAGTAGAATAGTATAGAATACAGTATATCCATATGAGATGAGTAAGGTCAGATATTTATAGCCAGATTCTTTTCACAACATTTCCAACAGAGACCATCAGGTTGGTCGGCATGATTAGTGATCATACTGTAGCTCAAACCTACTGTGACTGTTGAATGTCTGACGACGACCTAACTTTATAATAGTTCGTAGCCGACCTACCAGAATCTGCCCGTCTTTCCTTCAAATCAACACATTTATCTGTCTTCTAATGCAGTGGTGTAAAGTACTTCAGTAAAATACTTTAAAGTACTACTTCAGTAGTTTTGGGGGGAATCTGTCCTGTACTTTAATATTTATATTTTAACAACTTTTACTTTTACTTCACTACATTCATAAAGAAAATGATGTATTTTTAACTCTGAACATTTTCCCTGACAGACAAAAGTACTCTTTACATGTTGAATGCTCAGCAGAAAATGGACTCACTAAACACAAATGCTTTGTTTTTAAATGATGTCTGAGTGTTGGAGTGTGACCCTGGCTATCCATACATTAAAATAACAAGAACATTGTGCCGTCTGGTTTGATTAATATAAGGAATTTAAATTATTACTACTTTACTTTTTACTTTGATACTTAATTATATTTCAAACCAAATACTTTTAGACTTTTCCTAAAGTAGCATTTTACTGGGTGACTTTCACTTGTACTGGAGTCATTTTCTATTATTTTCTATTTTCGCCAGCAGCATACCACCCTGCATTCCACCCTGCATACCACCCTGCATACCACCCTGCATACCACCCTGCATGCCACCCTGCATACCACCCTGCATACCACCCTGCATACCACCCTGCATACCACCCTGTATACCACCCTGCATACCATCCTGCATACCACCCTGCATACCACCCTGCATACCACCCTGCATACCACCCTGCATACCACCCTGTATACCACCCTGCATACCACCCTGCATACCACCCTGCATTCCACTGCTGGCTTCTGAAGCTAAGAAGGGTTGGTCCTGGTCAGTCCCTGGATGGGAGACCAGATGCTGCTGGAAGTGGTGTTGGAGGGCCAGTAGGGGGCACTTTCCTCTGGTTGAAACATATCCCAATACCCCCAGGGCAGTGATTTGGGACACTCTTTCCTCTGGTCTGAAAAAAATAATATATCCCACTGCCCTGTGTAGGGTGCTGTCTTTCGGATGGGATTTTAAACAGGTGTCCTGACGCTCTGAGGTCATTAAAGATCCCATGGCACTTATCGTAAGAGTAGGGGTGTTAACCCTGGTGTCCTGGCTAAATTCTCAATCTGACCATCACAGTCACCTAATAATCCCCAGTTAACAATTGGCTCATTCATCCCCCTCCTCTCCCCTGTAACTATTCCTCAGGTCGTTGCTGCAAATGAGAACGTGTTCTCAGTCAACTTACCTGGTAAAACAATGGATAAAACTAATTTAAAAAAGTATCTTTGCTCAGGAATGAAAAGTACTTTACATTTCATATGAGGAAATAAAGTAACGGTCACTGGGTGAATTAGTTGTGCATTGCCCGACTCCCCGGGGGAGCAGAGTTTAAGCATTTTAGACCATTCCATTGGTCCTTAAAATATATGTCCACTCAGCTGTAGCACCGGGCCATGCAAAACGATCCTCCCACTGTAGCAGAGACACAGAGTTCTAATCCCAGACGCGTTTCTTCAAGACATCTCTCTTACATTATTTTGGATAAACATATAATTTACTCTAAACCAAGTTTAGCTGTTTCTTTCCTCCAAGATGTGAGTTACTGTAGGACTTTAATAATTGTAAGCAGGCCTCCAAACCCAAAAGGTTTTAATTTGAGAATGTTCATTTGTATGTCTCAAATATTAATCTGTCTTAAAATATGTGATGATTAGTTGAATCAGGTGTGTAAGTGCTGGTAAGAACAAAAGGATGGAGAAACCCTGAGATAAACATAAAACCATATCATTGAAAAGCTCCTCCACCATCTTTACCAGATGTGTTACTGATAACATGTCGGCCTACTGATTAGTTTACACTTTGAAAACTGCTGTCTGTCAGCAACTCAGCTCAAGTAGCATTTCCACTAACTAGTAATATCTCATTCCAGGTATTCATTCTCTTACTCTGTCCATTAGAATAAATTATTGTTCAGAAATACTTACTTTATTTTTTAATAATCTCCATATAGTGTCTTCTGCTCTGTCGTCTCAAGATGGATCCTGAACAAAAGAACAACTTTACTTTCTGTTTCAGCTCAGCCGCCTCCCCACCCTGATAATAAAGTGTTATATTGGTATCTTCCACTAGATGGCAGTAAACACCTGCTGTAACTAGACTTTACAACTATGTGTTCTGTTTCAGCTCAGCCGTCTCCCCGCCCTGATAATAAAGTGTTATATTGGTATCTTCCACTAGATGGCAGTAAACACCTGCAGTAACTAGACATTACAACTATGTGTTCTGTTTCAGCTCAGCCGTCTCCCCGCCCTGATAATAAAGTGTTATATTGGTATCTTCCACTAGATGGCAGTAAACACCTGCTGTAACTAGACATTACAACTATGTGTTCTGTTTCAGCTCAGCCGTCTCCCCGCCCTGATAATAAAGTGTTATATTGGTGTCTTCCACTAGATGGCAGTAAACACCTGCTGTAACTAGACATTACAACTATGTGTTCTGTTTCAGCTCAGCCGTCTCCCCACCCTTATAATAAAGTGTTATATTGGTATCTTCCACTAGATGGCAGTAAACACCTGCTGTAACTAGACTACAACTATGTGTTCTGTTTCATACAGGCAGTGTCCCAGAGGAGGAGCTTTGCTCTAGGATCAGGTCCCCCTCTCCATCTAATCTGATTCATTATGATCTAGGATCAGGTCCCCCTCTCCATCTAATCTGATTCATTATGATCTAGGATCAGGTCCCCCTCTCCATGTAATCTGATTCATTATCATCTAGAATCAGCTCCCCCTGTCCATGTAATCTGATTCATTATGATCTAGGATCAGGTCCCTCCTCTCCATGTAATCTGATTCATTATGATCTAGGATCAGGTCCCCCTGTCCATGTAATCTGATTCATTATGATCTAGGATCAGGTCCCTTCTCTCCATGTAATCTGATTCATTATGATTGTTTTGTCTCATGTCTCTTTATATTCATGTAGCCTGGGGGCCATGTAATCTGATTCATTTTGATTGTTTTGTGAAATGTAGTGAAATGTATTAGTGTTGAGGCTAAAACAAAACCTATCCCACTCTCTCCAGACAACCACCTTTCCTCCTAATTAGTATTCATGGTTGTTCCATAACGAAGCAGAGCTTGTCAGGAAAGGTGAAGATGTCTGTCTCTTATTTATCTGACTCCATATCTCTTAGTTTGGGACATTATGGGAATCTGCAGTCCCACATTTAAGTGTTGACTCAGATAATATGATGCTCCAAATGGGGCATTGAGTTCTTCTTCCATGTCGACCCAAATTGTCCTGTTAGAGTTGTAAGTAAAGAGCCTATCAGGGCAGTTATAAAGTCTTCTTGATATAATTGTCCTGTTAGAGTTGTAGGTAAAGAGCCTATCAGGCCAGTTATAAAGTCTTCTTGATATAATTGTCCTATTAGAGTTGTCAATAAAGAGCCAATCAGGGCAGTTATAAAGTCTTCTTGATATAATTGTCCTATTAGAGTTGTAGGTAAAGAGCCTATCAGGGCAGTTATAAAGTCTTCTTGATATAATTGTCCTATTAGAGTTGTAGGTAAAGAGCCTATCAGGGCAGTTATAAAGTCTTCTTGATATAATTGTCCTATTAGAGTTGTCAATAAAGAGCCTATCAGGGCTGTTATAAAGGATTCTTGATATAATTGTCCTATTAGAGTTGTCAATAAAGAGCCTATCAGGGCTGTTATAAAGGATTCTTGATATAATTGTCCTATTAGAGTTGTAGGTAAAGAGCCTATCAGGGCAGTTATAAAGTCTTCTTGATATAATTACATGTTTGGGAGATTTAATCCTCCCTTCTAAGTCTTTGCCTGTAAACTGGCTTGGTTCATCCTGGTCCTTGTAATAGTCCAAATTAGTCATTTTTTCTCTGGTGTTAAAGGAGTAGGCAGGTATGGACAGTGGAAACATTAATCATGTTGTCTCTGGTGTTAAAGGAGTAGGCAGGTATGGACAGTGGAAACATTAATCATGTTGTCTCTGGTGTTAAAGGAGTAGGCAGGTATGGGCAGTGGAAACATTAATCATGTTGTCTCTGGTGTTAAAGGAGTAGGCAGTGGAAACATTAATCATGTTGTCTCTGGTGTTAAAGGAGTAGGCAGGTATGGACAGTGGAAACATTAATCATGTTGTCTCTGGTGTTAAAGGAGTAGGCAGGTATGGACAGTGGAAACATTAATCATGTTGTCTCTGGTGTTACTCCCAGACTGTGACTGATAGTCAACATACCTAGTTATCTACCTCTGATGTGAACAGATCTCACTCCCAGACTGTGACTGATAGTCAACATACCTAGTTATCTACCTCTGATGTGAGCAGATCTCACTCCCAGACTGTGACTGATAGTCAACATACCTAGTTATCTACCTCTGATATGAGCAGATCTCACTCCCAGACTGTGACTGATAGTCAACATACCTAGTTATCTCCCTCTGATGTGAGCAGATCTCACTCCCAGACTGTGACTGATAGTCAACATACCTAGTTATCTACCTCTGATGTGAGCAGATCTCACTCCCAGACTGTGACTGATAGTCAACATACCTAGTTATCTACCTCTGATGTGAGTAGATCTCACTCCCAGACTGTGACTGGTAGTCAACATACCTAGTTATCTACCTCTGATGTGAGCAGATCTCACTCCCAGACTGTGACTGATAGTCAACATACCTAGTTATCTACCTCTGATGTAAGCAGATCTCACTCCCAGACTGTGACTGACTGAAACATGACTACTGGAGTAATGGATATTTATTATTTTATTTTTTCTCTCCTTTTTGCTGTTTTTACCTGCAGTAAAGGCATTGAGCATTGTTGTATCTTGGTCTGACAGTTATCTCTGTTTTGCTCCACTATTCTCACTCAATCATTTAAATCTATATGGAGGTCTGACAGTTATCTCTGTTATGCTCCACTATTCTCACTCAATCATTTAACAGGCTATTGTTGTTAACATCCTGGACACTTTATCTCTGATAATGGCCCTTACTGATCATAGAGCTGTTTATACTGACATTACACTGTTTATCTCTGATAATGGCCCTTACTGACCATAGAGCTGTTTATACTGACATTACACTGTTTATCTCTGATAATGGCCCTTACTGATCATAGAGCTGTTTATACTGACATTACACTGTGTATCTCTGATAATGGCCCTTACTGACCATAGAGCTGTTTATACTGACATTACACTGTATATCTCTGATAATGGCCCTTACTGACCATAGAGCTGTTTATATTGTCATTACATTGTTTATCTCTGATAATGGCCCTGGCAGAGCATCCTATTGGAAGCTTAATAGCTCTATATTAAAACATGAGTTGGTCCAGATGGAGATAAACAATGTAATTACACACTTCAGGAACAATTTTATGAATAACAATTCATACAGTAATAACTGGGAGCTTTTTAAGGTTGGAAAATATGCAAGAAAACATGAGAGTTTTGTTGCCAAGACCAGGAGAGCTCAAGAAGAAAGTGTAATTACAACGATCACCTGTCTTGTTCAAAAGCCTGTTGAAAGTCTTTCAGAGGAGGATACATCTGTTCTGTTTGATCTACAACACCAGTTGGATGATATGTATAAACTGAAAGCTGACGGAACCTTAGTCAGATGTAGGTAGAAATGGAGGAGGATAAATCTGTTCTGTTTGATCTACAACACCAGTTGGATGATATGTATAAACTGAAAGCTGACGGAACCTTAGTCAGATGTAGGTAGAAATGGAGGAGGATAAATCTGTTCTGTTTGATCTACATCACCAGTTGGATGATATGTATAGACTGAACGCAGACGGAACCTTAGTCAGATGTAGGTAGAAATGGAGGAGGATAAATCTGTTCTGTTTGATCTACAACACCAGTTGGATGATATGTATAAACTGAAAGCTGACGGAACCTTAGTCAGATGTAGGTAGAAATGGAGGAACTAAATGTATTCTCTTTTTTTCAGTTTAGAAAAACACCTCTAAAAATAATACAATTCAGCATTTAAATATGACTGGTCTCGTCACAGATGATCCCACATTAATCTCCATCTTTAGTTGCATCTTCTACAGTACTGTGAGGTGTCCTCATCTTCTACAGTATTGTGAGGTGTCCTCATCTTCTACAGTATTGTGAGGTGTCCTCATCTTCCACAGTATTGTGAGGTGTCCTCATCTTCTACAGTATTGTGAGGTGTCCTCATCTTCTACAGTATTGTGAGGTGTCCTCATCTTCTACAGTATTGTGAGGTGTCCTCATCTTCTACAGTATTGTGAGGTGTCCTCATCTTCTACAGTATTGTGAGGTGTCCTCATCTTCTACAGTATTGTGAGGTGTCCTCATCTTCTACAGTATTGTGAGGTGTCCTCATCTTCTACAGTATTGTGAGGTGTCCTCATCTTCTACAGTATTGTGAGGTGTCCTCATCTTCTACAGTATTGTGAGGTGTCCTCATCTTCTACAGTATTGTGAGGTGTCCTCATCTTCTACAGTATTGTGAGGTGTCCTCATCTTCTACAGTATTGTGAGGTGTCCTCATCTTCTACAGTATTGTGAGGTGTCCTCATCTTCTACAGTATTGTGAGGTGTCCTCAACTCTTTGTTTTGATTGTCTGGGGGATGTGAAATCAGTTGGTGAGGCTGACAGGGAACAGTGTGAAAACCCTGTTATAGTTGAACACATCATTTATTCTATTGAACAACTTAAAAATAATAAGTCTCCTGGGACTGATGGTATATCTGCTGAGTTTTACACAACTGTTTACAGAACAGTTAGTCCCTTTTCTGTTGGAGGTCTCCTGGGACTGATGGTATATCTGCTGAGTTTTACACAACTGTTTACAGAACAGTTAGTCTCTTTTCAGTTGGAGGTATTTTCTGAAAGTGTTTTGACCAATCTATCTTAATCCTTACCATAATTCTAAATCATCACAGATATCCTATATTCCTGTCAAATTTAATAATATTTAAAAAACTCCTAATAGTCAAACAAAGCCAAAACAAATGCTAACCATATCAAAATCCTTCCTACACTAACAAGCCCTCTCCTTCGGGGACCCTCAGTATTCTATCTGGCAAAAACATGAATTTAATACGTGTTGCAAAGTGTGGAATACCGTATCTACAGTAATTTATCACCCCTAAGAACTGTAACTTATTTTTCTATGTAATTCCCTGCCCTATTGGCTTAATCTATCTCCTATCCAAACCTCAATGTATCTTATCTTCCCCTATTTATTCTCAATGATAAATAGGATTTTTTTTCTCTGTTATAATACCAAATCAATAATAGCCCATTCAAAAACTTCACAGCCAATGTTGTAAAACAGAATCCTGAACCACTTTCTCATTTGCAGTTCAAACAATAATTCTAACCCCAAACTAAAACACCATTATAATTAATTTACCTTAACTATTAACCCAAATGACCACATTCATTATACAAATTACTCTCCCCTGAGGCTGATCAGACCCCAAAAGATATCCATGATAAGGTCAATAGGTCATACCACCCTTTTATAGTCATGTTCCATACTACATTAGACATATTAAAGAACCCTTTATCCTTAAAATAAAAAAATTAACTTGTGGAATTAAAACTCATAAAATAAAAACTCATAAAGTTCCATATGTGAGCGTGCCTCTTTAAAATACCTTTGCACTAAAACGAATAGTCCTAACAAATGTTTTATGTGTATATATTTGCAAACCTTAATAACTAAACAACTTAATAAACTTCCAGGTCTTTTTCAATTTGGTCGTTTACTCCCCCAATCTCACCCACTCTCCCCAAGATTATAATCCCAGGAAACATCTAAAAGTGAGACACAACACGCCTAACTAACATTCACTATGCTACTTCGATTCAGAAACCCAAAAGTGAACTATAAACTAAACCTAATGATAATTCCCCTTTACCTCAAATCATTAATCATAAGTTTTAAACAACGTCAATGTATATGTTTACTTAAATGAACATGCTACCCTTAGATACAATTAACCTGATAACATTATTATCCAATGTATTACTTTTTCCCTCTGTCGCAAATGTCGTACATTTCTCAGTGTAAGAAATCCGTAATTTAATCCCAGATATTTAATAAAAATGTAAACGCATTCTCCCATGGCTCCTTCAACTTACATATTTTAGATAACTTCCATCCGTCCCGGAATAAGGAATCCTACTTAAACACACCAGAATACAATGTTTAATTAAGTTAAATTGTTTAGTCCATAATGTTGCTTGATCAGTGGTTATGCTTTTAGCAGGACAAAATGAGTCTACATGAAAAGTGGAATAATGTTAAAGCCTCTTATCGGCCCCTTTTTGCCTAAAGTGACATACCCAAATCGAACTGCCTGTAGCTCAGGCCCTGAAGCAACGATATGCATATTATTGGTAAGAAAACAATTTGAAGTTTGTGGAAATGTGAAAGGAATGTAGGAGAATATAACACATTAGATCAACTGTTTTTTTGTATTTTTTTGTACCATTATCTGTGAAATGCAAGAGAAAGTTCATTATGTATTATTCCAGCCCAGGTGTAATTTTGATTTTGGCCACTAGATGGCAGAAGTGTATGTGCAAAGTTTCAGACTGATCCAGTGAACCATTGCATTTCTGTTTCAAATGTTGTATCAAGACTGCCCAAATGTGCCTAATTGACAAAAATTTTGTGGCCCCCTTAAATGTGGAGTATGAAATAATTATTACGATATGACAACAATAACGTCTAACGTAACTGGCCCCTCTAACAGTACAACTGGCCCCAGCTTGGCCCCCCCCCAGTTGAAACGGTCTAGAACCACCAGTGAAGAATATGTGAATAAACATTTGAACGTATCTGTTTTTCTGTTCAGGAAAAAATGGTCATGTCTATAAAACAACAATCTAAAATAGTCAATGGGTGATGAACATGTTTTATTTGACTACATTAAACATTAACATACGACACAAAGGAGGTATTCATCATAACTGGACCAGTTTGCCCCATTCTGTGTATTATTCACTAATATATACATAAAAGGTGGGAAACCAAGGTCAATCTAGCCCAGTCTTCTGCTATGCA
The DNA here is from genome assembly GCF_045791955.1 of Oncorhynchus clarkii lewisi. Classification (NCBI taxonomy): domain Eukaryota; kingdom Metazoa; phylum Chordata; class Actinopteri; order Salmoniformes; family Salmonidae; genus Oncorhynchus; species Oncorhynchus clarkii. Next base: position 39,247 of record NW_027261136.1, on the reverse strand, counting down.
AATCATTACAGAGTTTAAGACTAAAGTATATGGAATGGAATGGGCAATTCATTAACGCATATATTTGTACACTGCATGTTTTGCATTAGATATATTAGACATCAGCAAACAACAAGAAAGGGAAATACATGTTTATAATGTTTATAATGTAGCACAGTTTTGTCCAGGCAATTCTGTTATCTAGCATTATCAGGGTTGGGTGAATGAGCCCCTTTACATACATCTCATTCTCAACTGACTAGAGAGAGTGTTTTGCCTGAGAACTAAGTCAGCACTAGCACTGTCCATAGAACTGTCTTTAGCACTGTCCCTAGAACTGCCCCTAGCACTGTCCCTAGAACTGTCCCTAGAACTGCCCCTAGCACTGTCCCTAGAACTGCCCCTAGCACTGTCCCTAGAACTGTCCCTAGAACTGTCCATAGAACTGTCCCTAGCACTGTCCCTAGAACTGTCCCTAGCACTGTCCCTAGCACTGTCCCTAGAACTGTCCCTAGAACTGTCCCAGGCACTGTCCCTAGAACTGCCCCTAGAACTGTCCCTAGCACTGTCCCTAGAACTGTCCCTAGAACTGTCCCTAGAACTGTCACCAGCACTGTCCCTAGAACTGTCACTAGCACTGTCCCTATATAGCACTGTCACTAGCACTGTCCCTATATAGCACTGTCACTAGCACTGTAACTATATAGCACTGTCCCTAGCACTGTCCCTATATAGCAATGTCACTAGCATTGTAACTATATAACACTGTCACTAGCACTGTCCCTATATAGCACTGTCACTAGCACTGTAACTATATAGCACTGTCACTAGTACTGTAACTATATAGCACTTTCCATATATAGCACTGTAACTATATAGCACTGTCACTAGCACTGTAACTATATAGCACTGTCCCCATATAGCACTGTAACTACATAGCACTGTCACTAGCACTGTCCCTATATAGAACTGTCCCTATATAGCACTGTCACTAGCACTGTCCCTATATAGCACTGTCCCTAAATAGCACTGTCCCTATATAGCACTGTCCCTATATAGCACTGTCCCCATATAGCACTGTCCCTATATAGCACTGTCCCTATATAGCACTGTCCCTATATAGCACTGTCCCTATATAGCACTGTCCCCATATAGCACTGTAACTACATAGCACTGTCACTAGCACTGTCCCTATATAGAACTGTCCCTATATAGCACTGTCCCTATATAGCACTGTCCCTATATAGAACTGTCCCTATATAGCACTGTCACTAGCACTGTCCCTATATAGCACTGTCCCTATATAGCACTGTCCCTATATAGCACTGTCCCTATATAGCACTGTCACTAGCACTGTAACTATATAGCACTGTCACTAGCACTGTAACTATATAGCACTGTCACTAGCACTGTAACTATATAGCACTGTCACTAGCACTGTAACTATATAGCACTGCCACTAGCACTGTCCCTATACAGCACTGTCACGAGCACTGTCCCCATATAGCACTGTCCCTATATAACAATATAGCACTGTCACTAGCACTGTAACTATATAGCACTGTCACTAGCACTGTCCCTATATAGCACTGCCACTAGCACTGTAACTATATAGCACTGTCACTAGTACTGTAACTATATAGCACTTTCCATATATAGCACTGTAACTATATAGCACTGTCACTAGCACTGTAACAATATAGCACTGTCACTAGCACTGTAACTATATAGCACTGTCACTAGTACTGTAACTATATAGCACTTTCCATATATAGCACTGTAACTATATAGCACTGTCACTAGCACTGTAACTATATAGAACTGTCCCTATATAGCACTGTCACTAGCACTGTCCCTATATAGCACTGTCCCTATATAGCACTGTCCCTATATAGCACTGTCCCCATATAGCACTGTCCCTATATAGCACTGTCCCTATATAGCACTGTCCCTATATAGCACTGTCCCTATATAGCACTGTCCCTATATAGCACTGTCCCTATATAGCACTGTCCCTATATAGCACTGTCCCTATATAGCACTGTCCCTATATAGCACTGTCCCTATATAGCACTGTCCCTATATAGCACTGTCCCCATATAGCACTGTCCCCATATAGCACTGTCCCTATATAGCACTTTCCCCATATAGCACTGTCACTAGCACTGTCCCCATATAGCACTGTCCCTATATAGCACTGTCCCCATATAGCACTGTCCCTATATAGCACTGTCCCTATATAGCACTGTCCCTATATAGCACTGTCCCTATATAGCACTGTCCCCATATAGCACTGTCACTAGCACTGTCCCTATATAGCACTGTCCCTATATAGCACTGTCCCTATATAGTACTGTCCCTATATAGCACTGTCCCCATATAGCACTGTCCCCATATAGCACTGTCCCCATATAGCACTGTCCCCATATAGCACTGTCCCCATATAGCACTGTCCCTATATAGCACTGTCCCTATATAGCACTGTCCCTATATAGCACTTTCCCCATATAGCACTGTCCCTATATAGCACTGTCCCCATATAGCACTGTCCCTATATAGCACTGTCCCCATATAGCACTGTCCCCATATAGCACTGTCCCCATATAGCACTGTCCCCATATAGCACTGTCCCTATATAGCACTGTCACTAGCACTGTCCCTATATAGCACTGTCCCTATATAGCACTGTCCCTATATAGCACTGTCACTAGCACTGTCCCCATATAGCACTGTCCCTATATAGCACTGTCCCCATATAGCACTGTCACTAGCACTGTCCCTATATAGCACTGTCCCCATATAGCACTGTCACTAGCACTGTCCCCATATAGCACTGTCCCTATATAGCACTTTCCCCATATAGCACTGTCCCTATATAGCACTGTCACTAGCACTGTCCCTATATAGCACTGTCCCCATATAGCACTGTCACTAGCACTGTCCCCATATAGCACTGTCCCCATATAGCACTGTCCCTATATAGCACTGTCACTAGCACTGTCCCTATATAGCACTGTCCCCATATAGCACTGTCACTAGCACTGTCCCCCTATAGCACTGTCCCCATATAGCACTGTCCCTATATAGCACTGTCACTAGCACTGTCCCTATATAGCACTGTCCCCATATAGCACTGTCACTAGCACTGTCCCCATATAGCACTGTCCCCATATAGCACTGTCCCTATATAGCACTTTCCCCATATAGCACTGTCCCCATATAGCACTGTCACTAGCACTGTCCCTATATAGCACTGTCCCTATATAGCACTGTCCCTATATAGCACTGTCCCTATATAGCACTGTCCCCATATAGCACTGTCCCTATATAGCACTGTCCCTATATAGCACTGTCCCTATATAGCACTGTCCCTATATAGCACTGTCCCCATATAGCACTGTAACTACATAGCACTGTCACTAGCACTGTCCCTATATAGAACTGTCCCTATATAGCACTGTCCCTATATAGAACTGTCCCTATATAGCACTGTCACTAGCACTGTCCCTATATAGCACTGTCCCTATATAGCACTGTCCCTATATAGCACTGTCCCTATATAGCACTGTTCCCATAAAGCACTGTCCCTATGTAGCACTGTCCCCATATAGCACTGTCACTAGCACTGTAACTATATAGCACTGTCACTAGCACTGTAACTATATAGCACTGTCACTAGCACTGTAACTATATAGCACTGTCACTAGCACTGTAACTATATAGCACTGTCACTAGCACTGTAACTATATAGCACTGCCACTAGCACTGTCCCTATACAGCACTGTCACGAGCACTGTCCCCATATAGCACTGTCCCTATATAACAATATAGCACTGTCACTAGCACTGTAACTATATAGCACTGTCACTAGCACTGTCCCTATATAGCACTGCCACTAGCACTGTAACTATATAGCACTGTCACTAGTACTGTAACTATATAGCACTTTCCATATATAGCACTGTAACTATATAGCACTGTCACTAGCACTGTAACAATATAGCACTGTCACTAGCACTGTAACTATATAGCACTGTCACTAGTACTGTAACTATATAGCACTTTCCATATATAGCACTGTAACTATATAGCACTGTCACTAGCACTGTAACTATATAGAACTGTCCCTATATAGCACTGTCACTAGCACTGTCCCTATATAGCACTGTCCCTATATAGCACTGTCCCTATATAGCACTGTCCCCATATAGCACTGTCCCTATATAGCACTGTCCCTATATAGCACTGTCCCTATATAGCACTGTCCCTATATAGCACTGTCCCTATATAGCACTGTCACTATATAGCACTGTCCCTATATAGCACTGTCCCTATATAGCACTGTCCCTATATAGCACTGTCCCTATATAGCACTGTCCCAATATAGCACTGTCCCCATATAGCACTGTCCCCATATAGCACTGTCCCTATATAGCACTTTCCCCATATAGCACTGTCACTAGCACTGTCCCCATATAGCACTGTCCCTATATAGCACTGTCCCCATATAGCACTGTCCCTATATAGCACTGTCCCTATATAGCACTGTCCCTATATAGCACTGTCCCTATATAGCACTGTCCCCATATAGCACTGTCACTAGCACTGTCCCTATATAGCACTGTCCCTATATAGCACTGTCCCTATATAGCACTGTCCCCATATAGCACTGTCCCCATATAGCACTGTCCCCATATAGCACTGTCCCCATATAGCACTGTCCCCATATAGCACTGTCCCTATATAGCACTGTCCCTATATAGCACTGTCCCTAATAGCACTTTCCCCATATAGCACTGTCCCTATATAGCACTGTCCCCATATAGCACTGTCCCTATATAGCACTGTCCCCATATAGCACTGTCCCCATATAGCACTGTCCCCATATAGCACTGTCCCCATATAGCACTGTCCCTATATAGCACTGTCACTAGCACTGTCCCTATATAGCACTGTCCCTATATAGCACTGTCCCTATATAGCACTGTCACTAGCACTGTCCCCATATAGCACTGTCCCTATATAGCACTGTCCCCATATAGCACTGTCACTAGCACTGTCCCTATATAGCACTGTCCCCATATAGCACTGTCACTAGCACTGTCCCCATATAGCACTGTCCCTATATAGCACTTTCCCCATATAGCACTGTCCCTATATAGCACTGTCACTAGCACTGTCCCTATATAGCACTGTCCCCATATAGCACTGTCACTAGCACTGTCCCCATATAGCACTGTCCCCATATAGCACTGTCCCTATATAGCACTGTCACTAGCACTGTCCCTATATAGCACTGTCCCCATATAGCACTGTCACTAGCACTGTCCCCATATAGCACTGTCCCCATATAGCACTGTCCCTATATAGCACTGTCACTAGCACTGTCCCTATATAGCACTGTCCCCATATAGCACTGTCACTAGCACTGTCCCAATATAGCACTGTCCCCATATAGCACTGTCCCTATATAGCACTTTCCCCATATAGCACTGTCCCCATATAGCACTGTCACTAGCACTGTCCCTATATAGCACTGTCCCTATATAGCACTGTCCCTATATAGCACTGTCCCTATATAGCACTGTCCCCATATAGCACTGTCCCTATATAGCACTGTCCCTATATAGCACTGTCCCCATATAGCACTGTCACTAGCACTGTCCCTATATAGCACTGTCCCTATATAGCACTGTCCCTATATAGCACTGTCCCTATATAGCACTGTCCCCATATAGCACTGTCCCCATATAGCACTGTCCCCATATAGCACTGTCCCTATATAGCACTTTCCCCATATAGCACTGTCCCTATATAGCACTGTCCCTATATAGCACTGTCACTAGCACTGCCCCCATATAGCACTGTCCCTAGCACTGCCCCCATATAGCACTGTCCCTATATAGCACTGTCCCTATATAGCACTGTCCCCATATAGCACTGTCCCCATATAGCACTGTCCCTATATAGCACTGTCCCCATATAGCACTGTCCCTATATAGCACTGTCACTAGCACTGTCCCCATATAGCACTGTCACTAGCACTGTCCCCATATAGCACTGTCCCTAGCACTGCCCCCATATAGCACTGTCCCTATATAGCACTGTCCCTATATAGCACTGTCCCTATATAGCACTGTCCCCATATAGCACTGTCCCTATATAGCACTGTCCCCATATAGCACTGTCACTAGCACTGTCCCCATATAGCACTGTCCCCATATAGCACTGTCCCTATATAGCACTGTCCCTATATAGCACTTTCCCCATATAGCACTGTCCCTATATAGCACTGTCCCTATATAGCACTGTAACTACATAGCACTGTCCCTATATAGCACTGTCACTAGCACTGTCCCTATATAGCACTGTCCCTATATAGCACTGTCCCCATATAGCACTGTCACTAGCACTGTCCCCATATAGCACTGTCCCCATATAGCACTGTCCCCATATAGCACTGTCCCCATATAGCACTGTCCCTATATAGCACTGTCCCTATATAGCACTGTCCCTATATAGCACTGTCCCCATATAGCACTGTCCCCATATAGCACTGTCCCCATATAGCACTGTCCCCATATAGCACTGTCCCTATATAGCACTGTCCCCATATAGCACTGTCCCTATATAGCACTGTCCCTATATAGCACTGTCCCCATATAGCACTGTCCCTATATAGCACTGTCCCCATATAGCACTGTCCTCATATAGCACTGTCCCCATATAGCACTGTCACTAGCACTGTCCCCATATAGCACTGTCCCCATATAGCACTGTCCCCATATAGCACTGTCCCTATATAGCACTGTCCCCATATAGCACTGTCCCTATATAGCACTGTCCCCATATAGCACTGTCCCTATATAGCACTGTCCCCATATAGCACTGTCACTAGCACTGTCCCCATATAGCACTGTCCCCATATAGCACTGTCCCCATATAGCACTGTCCCTATATAGCACTGTCCCCATATAGCACTGTCCCTATATAGCACTGTCCCCATATAGCACTGTCCCTATATAGCACTGTCCCCATATAGCACTGTCCCTATATAGCACTGTCCCCATATAGCACTGTCCCTATATAGCACTGTCCCCATATAGCACTGTCCCCATATAGCACTGTCCCCATATAGCACTGTCCCTATATAGCACTGTCCCCATATAGCACTGTCCCTATATAGCACTGTCCCCATATAGCACTGTCCCTATATAGCACTGTCCCTATATAGCACTGTCCCCATATAGCACTGTCCTCATATAGCACTGTCCCTATAAAGCACTGTCCCTATATAGCACTGTCCCTATATAGCACTGTCCCTATATAGCACTGTCCCTATATAGCACTGTCCCTATATAGCACTTTCCCATATAGCACTGTCCCTATATAGCACTGTCCCTATATAGCACTGTCCCCATATAGCACTGTCCCTATATAGCACTGTCCCCATATAGCACTGTCCCCATATAGCACTGTCCCCATATAGCACTGTCCCTATATAGCACTGTCCCCATATAGCACTGTCACTAGCACTGTCCCTATATAGAGTTCTTTATGGCATTGACTACTTCTTCTGCTTCCTCTAGTGTTAAAAACTCACCCTGGAGAAAAGGTCTGATACCCTCACATGCATGGAGTCTCTCCTTTAATACTCCCTCTTCAACTTGGAGGGTGCGGTCAGCTGGCAGATGGAATGCCAGGGTCACATGGTCCCACATGAAATACTCAAAACCACGTCCAAGTTCTTCTGTTTCAACTGTTCCACTCTCTCTGCTGATGATCAGCTTCTTTGTATGGGTTTCACATATTGCTTCTGCACGCCAGACAATTTGACCATCTTTATAAATGCATATTGCCTTATCATTCTCATCAGCAAGAAGTGGGTACTCATCAAACTCTGTCACATCTGGACCGTGGACAACCACAACGTACATGATCTCCTGCTTGTAAACCACGGTTTCAAAGACTCTCAGGACAGGCTTCTCTCCCTCACAGATCTGCTCTGTGTACATCTGCATGAGATCCTCCAAGGGGAAGGTAAACTTAAAGTTCCCGTACCGAGATCCCTTTTGGAAGACAGGGGAGGTGGTGAATTCCTTCAGGAATGGATTGTGTCTTTGTTCTTCACCCGTTGTTGGGTCAAAGGAAAGCTGTTCCTTTTCAAGGAAGCGATTCTCTGCTGCCTCAATTTCCCCTTCTGTAATGTGAAGAGCCCACCATGTGAAACCCCCTGTTTGCCCTGCTGTAAATCCACTCAGATCCATGATTCCTGTCAGGCCTGTTGGAGTGGTTACATGACAGACTGTGTCCACGTGAAATTCCGCTCTGTCAGCTTTGGGGTACAGTGGAATGTCTTTTGAAATAAGACGTCTACAACTTAGTGGGGTCTCCATTTTCAAGGTTTCGATACTCTTATGCTCCCCGCGGAAAAAGGTCTCCGTTATTCCTCTTTGGTTTTGTCGCTGCATTTTCTTTCCCTGAAAAGATGAAAGTTGACAGTCAGATGAATCGTGTGTCTCTTTATTTAACTAGATTGTTTGCACAACATCATTATGAGGCGTTGACAAATGTTCTTATATAAAGGTTTAGATGCAACAATATGAAAATCCTTAAGATCCACATGATAGTTGTAAACATTTTGAAGCTGTGTCGCTTATTTACAAAGGCAAAAGACAACACAAACTTACAATGGAATAATAGCAGATGTAATTGTGGGTTACAATCGGGTGAGACAGTATAAGTTCACAAGGTTTATTTTTATTTGATATTCTTCTAGAATCAATGGGTATACAGGATATCTAACAAAACATGAACATGAAATTATAACAAAATAAGATTCATTTCAAAAAGAGATAATGTAATGAGTTGTATCATTTGAGTATTTGTAATGTGTTTTAGACAAAGATACAATATCTATTGAACACAACTCCTGGAAGTCATCATCTCTACAACTAAATATATTTAGAATCAAAAGACATCTGTATAATGTGTTCCTCTTATACTGGACATAAATAATACTCAATTAGTTTTCAGTCAAACCATCAGCTAAACAAATGGACTGAAATGTATCCTTCTAAAACACAAACTGAACAAGCATTTCTATAACATCGTTTTGGTTACTTCTTTGTGTGCAGTAGGGTACTTAACGTGAGAGTATGTTTCAGTAAGTAAGACCTAGCAAATACTAACTGTCTCTTGTCTTCACTTAACCAATAAGGCACGAGGGGGTGTGGTGTATGGCTAATATACCACGGCTAAGGGTTCTAAGAGTGCCTGGATACAGCCCTTAGCCGTGGTATATTGGTCATATACCACAGAGGGGGTAAACAGAGGTGGTAAACTGGTGACCAACGTAATTAGAACAGTAAAAATAAATGTTTTGTCATACCCGTGGTATACGGTCTGATTATACCACAGCTGTCAACCAATCAGCATTCAGGGCTGGAACCACCCAGTTTACAATTAAATGTATAATACGTTTGCTTGGTTAAGAATTTATGCCCCAGACTGTTATACCCCATACCATAGGTTATATAGACTACAGTATTTATACCCCATACCATAGGTTATATAGACTACAGTATTTATACCCCATACCATAGGTTATATAGACTACAGTATTTATACCCCATACTGTTATACCCCATACCATAGGTTATATAGACTACAGTATTTATACCCCATACTGTTATACCCCATACCATAGGTTATATAGACTACAGTATTTATGCCCCAGACTGTTATACCCCATACCATACCATAGGTTATATAGACTACAGTATTTATACCCCAGACTGTTATACCCCATACCATAGGTTATATAGACTACACTATTTATGCCCCAGACTGTTATACCCCATACCATAGGTTATATAGACTACAGTATTTATACCCCAGACTGTTATACCCCATACCATAGGTTATATAGACTACAGTATTTATACCCCAGACTGTTATACCCCATACCATAGGTTATATAGACTACAGTATTTATACCCCAGACTGTTATACCCATACCATAGTTTATATAGACTACAGTATTTATGCCCCATCCTGTTATACCCCATACCATAGGTTAATAGACTACAGTATTTATGCCCCAGACTGTTATACCCCATACCATAGGTTATATAGACTACAGTATTTATGCCCCAGACTGTTATACCCCATACCATAGGTTATATAGACTACAGTATTTATGCCCCATCCTGTTATACCCCATACCATAGGTTATATAGACTACAGTATTTATGCCCCAGACTGTTATACCCCATACCATAGGTTATATAGACTACAGTATTTATGCCCTGTCACTAAAACAGTCCCACCCTGTCATCGTTGCACTCTGCATACTGTACTGTAGGTGATATAGACTACAGTATTTATACCCCAGACTGTACTGTAGGTTATATAGAATACAGTATTTATACCGCAGACTGTTATACCCATACCATAGGTTATATAGACTACAGTATTTATACCCCAGACTGTACTGTAGGTTATATAGAATACAGTATTTATACCGCAGACTGTTATACCCATACCATAGGTTATATAGACTACAGTATTTATGCCCCAGACTGTACTGTAGGTTATATAGACTACAGTATTTATACCCCAGACTGTACTGTAGATTATATAGACTACAGTATTTATGCCCCAGACTGTACTGTAGGTTATATAGACTACAGTATTTATACCCCAGACTGTACTGTAGGTTATATAGACTACAGTATTTATGCCCCAGACTGTACTGTAGGTTATATAGACTACAGTATTTATACCCCATACCATAGGTTATATAGACTACAGTATTTATGCCCCAGACTGTTATACCCCATACCATACCATAGGTTATATAGACTACAGTATTTATGCCCCATACTGTACTGTAGGTTATATAGACTACAGTATTTATGCCCCAGACTGTTATACCCCATACCATACCATAGGTTATATAGACTACAGTATTTATACCCCAGACTGTTATACCCCATACCATACCATAGGTTATATAGACTACAGTATTTATGCCCCATACTGTACTGTAGGTTATATAGACTACAGTATTTATACCCCAGACTGTTATACCCCATACCATACCATAGGTTATATAGACTACAGTATTTATACCCTGTCACTAAAACAGTCACACCCTGTCATCGTTGCACTCTGCATACTGTACTGTAGGTTACATAGACTACAGTATTTATGCCCCAGACTGTACTGTAGGTTATATAGACTACAGTATTTATGACCTGTCACTAAAACAGTCCCACCCTGTCATCGTTGCACTCTGCATACTGTACTGTAGGTTATATAGACTACAGTATTTGACCAAAAGTGCTTGTCGAACATCTCATTCCAAAATCATGGCCATTAATATGGAGTTGGTCCACTCTTCTGGGAAGGTTTATCACTAGATGTTGGAACATTGCTGTAGGGACTTGCTTCCATTCAGCCACAAGAGCATTAGAGAGGTTGGGCACTGATGTTGGGCGATTAGGACTGGCTCGCAGTCGGCGTTCCAATTCATCCCAAAGGTGTTTGATACATTTGAGGTCAGGACTCTGTGCCGGCCAGTCAAGTTCTTCCCTTCAGTTGGGTAGCGTTCTCCTGGCATCCACCAAACCCAGATTCGTCTGTCGGACTGCCAGATGGTTAAGCGTGATTCATCACCCCAGAGAACGTGTTTCCACTGCTCCAGAGTCCAATGGCAGCGAGCTTTACACCAGTCCAGCAGACGCTTGGCATTGCACATGGTGATCTTAGGCTTGTGTGCGGCTGCTTGGCCATGGAAACCCATTTCATGAAACTCCCGACGAACAGTTATTGTGCTGACGTTGCTTACAGAGACAGTTTGGAACTCGTGTTGCAACCGAGGAAAGACGATTTTAAAGTGCATCAGCACTCTGCGATCCCGTTCTGTGACCTTGTGTGGCCTACCACTTCGCGGGTGAGCCGTTGTTGCTTCTAGACGTTTCCACTTCACAATAACAGCACTTAGGGTTGACCAGGGAAGAAATTTGATGAACTGACTTGATGAAAAGGATCCTACTTTATGGTTTATAGGGTGCCTACATTGAAGAATCTCAAGTATAAAATATATTTTGATTTGTTTAACAAATTTGGTTACTACACGACTCCATATGTGTTATTTCATAGTTTCATGTAGAAAATAGTAAAAATAAAGAAAAACCCTTGAATGAGTAGGTGTGTCCAAATGTTGTTCTGTTAATGTATTTAAAGTGTAATATTGGGATGCAAACTAAATGAATACATTTAAACACTACATGTATATCTGACATAGTACAGGTGTCATATTTATTAAAGCCCATAACCATGTGTGTGAGGTGTATACTTTTGTTTCAAAGTAGATTTGTTTAAACACAGTGGGGGGTCAAAATGACCTGAGGACAGTGGGAGGGTTGATCACAGTGGTGGGTCAAAATGACCTGAGGACAGCAGGAGAGTTGATCACAGTGGTGGGTCAAAATGACCTGAGGACAGCTGGAGGGTTGATCACAGTGGTTGGTCAAAATGACTTGAGGACAGTGGGAGGGTTGATCACAGTGGTGGGTCAAAATGACCTGAGGACAGCGGGAGGGTTGATCACAGTGGTGGGTCAAAATGACCTGAGGACAGCAGGAGGGTTGATCACAGTGGTGGGTCAAAATGACCTGAGGACAGTGGGAGGGTTGACCACAGTGGTGGGTCAAAATGACCTGAGGACAGCGGGAGAGTTGATCACAGTGGTGGGTCAAAATGACCTGAGGACAGCAGGAGGGTTGATCACAGTGGGGGGTCAAAATGACCTGAGGACAGCAGGAGGGTTGATCACAGTGGTGGGTCAAAATGACCTGAGGACAGCAGGAGGGTTGATCACAGTGGTGGGTCAAAATGACCCGAGGACAGCGGGAGAGTTGATCAGAGTGTTGGGTCAAAATGACCTGAGGACAGCGGGAGAGTTGATCAGAGTGTTGGGTCAAAATGACCTGAGGACAGCGGGAGAGTTGATCAGAGTGTTGGGTCAAAATGACCTGAGGACAGCTGGAGGGTTGACCACAGTGGTGGGTCAAAATGACCTGAGGACAGCTGGAGGGTTGACCACAGTGGTGGGTCAAAATGACCTGAGGACAGCGGGAGGGTTGATCACAGTGGTGGGTCAAAATGACTTGAGGACAGTGGGAGGGTTTTAAAGACAATCAAGAAACACTCTGTGGGACCCTGATTTAGCCGAATACAGTAAAAAGTTAAATGAGATCAAATTCAACTGTTTCTCTTTTAAAGTGATGAAGACATGGATATCTCATGGTTTGGTGGGGTATGCAGTGGGTCAACTTTGAGCACCTATATTATCTCCTGAATGTTTGAATATGCCAGCTTAATAGAATATTGTTATATTTAAACCCACTTTGACTGACTGGACCTGAATGTTTCTACCACCAACTTCACACCTGTTTTGAAAATATGATTTTTCCTGTTCTCCTTCATCTAAGATCGTTGCATTGTACATAGTTTTGTTGTTGTGAATACTGTCATTATTATTGGTAGTAAATTGTGTACTCTATGTTGAGTGTCGTGTTAATCATGTAACAGTTACATTGCAACTTATTAATGGACAATACTTCAACTGTTTGTAATGATCTGTTACATTAAAGGGGCAATCTGGGATTCAAAAAATAACAAAGGCGCCACCCTGCCATTCTTTGGGGGTAAACAGCCGAGGGATGGGGTGAGTTATATTCTTCAAGAATCAATGGCTACAATATATATCATTCATTTAAAAGTCCACAAATGCATCATGTACCAATAACAGATTTCTGCTATAAATGGCTGGATACATTATGGCATGAAAATCCCTCAAAGAAGAAACCATGTCATTCATCACTAAGTCAAAATACATTTTAGATAACGATGTCAGAAGTAACATATTTATTTGATTTTAGTTACATATAACCTTCATCAAAGATGATGCCTATATCTATATTTAATACATTAAACTCATTGGTCATTTGTCATCCAATCAAACCATTGCCATTTGAATGCATTAGGCAGCTATGCTGTCGTAAATACAGTATCTTATGTATTCTAAATAACCGCCCATTTGGAAAAGGAAAATGCAATAAATATTTACTCTGAGCTGCGCTTCGATCGGTTGGTCGTAGGTGGAAGGCCGGGTTGTCCTTTGAAGAATGTCTGGTGGTAGAACGTATACTTGGTAGAACCGTCGTCGTGTGGTAGAACGGGTCCTTTGTCCGTCCTTTCCTAGCCCACGTTTACAGCTGTGGTTGCTAACGCAACAGCTAGGAGGTAACACTTCTTTAGTGAATAAGAGTTCAAAGTTCACACCAAGTTGCCATTCTTTAAGCTCATGCTATATTCTGGCTGGTATAGTCGAAATTCATCCTTTCGGTGTGTTGATCATCATCTTTACGTTGAAATTCGATGTTAATTTCAGTAGGTTCTTGTCGTTCAACCAGAGCTCACGCTGAGGTTGGCTTAGTTCTGTTGTTGATCTTGTCCTTTTCAAGTGGAGACCACCGTCCTCTTCTCCTTGGAACAGGAGGTTACATTTTCATATCAGGGCTTATATAGTAGGAGAGAGAAGGGCGTGTTTCATAGTTTATAACCAATGTCTGTTCACTTGGGCGGGGCCTCTGAGTGAGCAGAGTTTCTCCATGACAAACCGTTCTCTCATTTAAGAAGCTGAAATTACATTTCATCTATTCACAAATAGTTTCATATTTTAACATCACATTCCAAGTTGAATAATATCATAGAGGGGATTGTTTTCACTGCTCCACATGCCTGGACATGTCTGGACGTCTAGTTCACATTTGTACTACAGGGGTCAGTCTAGGACAGGTCATCACATTCCAAGTTGAATAATATCATGGAGGGGATTGTTTTCCCTGCTCCACATGTCTGGACATGTATGGACATGTATGGACATGTAGCCGTGGCAATAGTAGTATATTTTGTTTCCTACAGCTTACATGGGTACATGGATGATGCAACAGTTCACTTTTGTACTGGATCAGTCTAGGACAGGTCATTGAATTTTCAAGTTGAAAAACATCATGGAGGGGATTGTTTTCACTGCTCCACATGTCTGGACATGTACGGACATGTATCGACGTGTAACCGTGGCAATAGTAGTAAATTGTGTACTCTATGTTGAGTGTCGTGTTAATCATGTACAATACTTACTTACTTGTAATCACAGTATACACTACCATATCAGTACACACTACCATATCAGTATACACTACGGTTACGGTTAGGCACAGGGGGTGCGACTGTGAAAGGTGCTCAGAGAGCTACATCTCGGCATCATCCTGAGGAGCTACTAGCAACAACAGTTAGAAACATGAGGCACTTTCCCTGTGGTTATTGACCGTGTGCTGTTTGGGGTTTGCTTCCAATTCCCTAGTACTTAAAATTGCTGTATCAAAAGAACTATGTTACTAATTACACACATATATGGAAATAGCTACGGGGTTGGACGATGGCCTATGTAAACAGAAGACAATTCGATTCACTCCGTGTCTCTTACCGAAATGAACATGGCAACTGGCCCCTATTGGACAGATCGTGGCTTCCACTGTTAGAATGGCTGGGTGAGAAGTGGTGGGGTTCCGTCTCCGAAGAGCAGCTAATATCATCCCTGAATAGACCCGAAGTCACTGTAGGAGCTATTGCCATCGCGGCCTACTTTGGTGACATGCCCGGAGGTGTGTGTTCAGGTGTGGTGAAGAGCCCTGACAATAGCCTCATCCCATTTGCTATATACAGTATGTCACCCGAGGCTATTACAAATGCACGGACTTCGTAGACTGGGACAGAGGTGAACCTGTTGCGATGATAGAGGATGCGATTGAAGCAGTCCCAGGAGGTTACTTGATGGCTAGACCGAGAGAAATACCCGATAAGGTAACCTGTGATAAGTGCGGGTTTGTGCCTGTAAAAGATGCAGTAGTCAACAGCGTGATTGAAGCAGTCCCAGAAGGTTACTTGATGGCTAGACCGAGAGAAATACCCGATAAGGTAACCTGTGATAAGTGCGGGTTTGTGCCTGTAAAAGATGCAGTAGTCAACAGCGTGATTGACACAGCTATACACTTCAACACCATGGCACGTTTGCTGGACTATATGAGGTTGAAAGGTGACCTTTGTACCAAGACCCCTTCCTACACCGCAAGAGCTCTGCAGGAGCAGGATGGTGAAAGATGTAGCAGGACCAATCAGGAGACAATGGGAGATGGAAACTCCACCCCATCTCAACCACTTCCTACAGGTCGGTCCATATGCAAAGAGATAGAGGACATGAACATTGAACTCCTGCACATCTAAATGAATATATCAGGCAGTGTATGTGTCATTATACCATTATGTATCCTTGGTTTGACATGACAGCAATGCAGTGAATCACCAGTCATTTCAGAGCCTTGTTCTTTTCTATTCACATAGATTACAAACAGCAGCAACATTGCCACCACACATGTTCCACCCAGAGATTATGGCTGGGCTTTCCACCCAGAGATTATGGCTGGGTTTTCCACCCAGAGATTATGGCTGGGCTTTCCACCCAGAGATTATGGCTGGGCTTTCCACCCAGAGATTATGGCTGGGCTTTCCACCCAGAGATTATGGCTGGGCTTTCCACCCAGAGATTATGGCTGGGCTTTCCACCCAGAGATTATGGCTGGGCTTTCCACCCAGAGATTATGGCTGGGCTTTCCACCCAGAGATTATGGCTGGGCTTTCCACCCAGAGATTATGGCTGGGCTTTCCACCCAGAGATTATGGCTGGGTTTTCCACCCAGAGATTATGGCTGGGCTTTCCACCCAGAGATTATGGCTGGGCTTTCCACCCAGAGATTATGGCTGGGCTTTCCACCCAGAGATTATGGCTGGGCTTTCCACCCAGAGATTATGGCTGGGCTTTCCACCCAGAGATTATGGCTGGGCTTTCCACCCAGAGATTATGGCTGGGCTTTCCACCCAGAGATTATGGCTGGGCTTTCCACCCAGTACCGCTTCATCCAAGTGAGTCTGGGTTATCCAACAAGAGTCCATTCAGTGGTTTCTAGCCTTTACAGTTCCACCCTGAGATTATGGCTGGGCTTTCCACCCAGAGATTATGGCTGGGCTTTCCACCCAGAGATTATGGCTGGGCTTTCCACCCAGTACCGCTTCATCCAAGTGAGTCTGGGTTATCCAACAAGAGTCCATTCAGTGGTTTCTAGCCTTTACAGTTGCATCCAAGTGTGTCTCTATATCCAGCCATTAACAATACATCCCACACAGGTTGTTTAGCAACCCGTTTACCACTTATCACACTGTGGCTGTTGTATCCACACAGGCTTTACTGTCTCCACCCCTGTCAGGTTTATCTACACTTCACCCAGTCTTCTCTGGTTGTTTATTCAGCCCTGGGCACTCAGCCAAGCCTGTCTGTTATACAACTCAGGGTGTTTACCCAACCGAGTATTACAGGGAAGCAGGTAAATAGCAAGGTCAACACTGTCTCAGCACTGTCTCAGCACTGTCTCAGCACTGTCTCAACACTGTCTCAACACTGTCTCAACACTGTCTCAACACTGTCTCAGCACTGTCTCAGCACTGTCACAGCACTGTCACAGCACTGTCTCAACACTGTCTCAGCACTGTCTCAGCACTGTCTGAACACTGTCTGAACACTGTCTCAACACTGTCACAACACTGTCTCAACACTGTCTCAACACTGTCTCAACACTGTCTCAACACTGTCTCAGCACTGTCTCAGCACTGTCTCAGCACTGTCTCAGCCCTGTCTCAACACTGTCTCAACACTGTCTCAGCACTGTCTCAGCCCTGTCTCAACACTGTCTCAACACTGTCTCAACACTGTCTCAGCACTGTCACAGCACTGTCTCAACACTGTCTCAGCGCTGTCTCAAAACTGTCTCAGCACTGTCTCAACACTGTCACAACACTGTCTCAACACTGTCTCAACACTGTCACAGCACTGTCTCAGCACTGTCTCAACACTGTCTCAACACTGTCTCAGCACTGTCTCAACACTGTCTCAACACTGTCTCAACACTGTCACAGCACTGTCTCAACACTGTCACAGCACTGTCTCAACACTGTCTCAGCACTGTCTCAACACTGTCTCAGCACTGTCACAACACTGTCTCAACACTGTCTCAACACTGTCTCAACACTGTCTCAACACTGTCTCAGCACTGTCACAGCACTGTCTCAACACTGTCTCAACACTGTCACAACACTGTCACAACACTGTCACAACACTGTCACAACACTGTCACAGCACTGTCTCAACACTGTCTCAGCGCTGTCTCAGCGCTGTCTCAACGCTGTCTCAACGCTGTCTCAGCACTGTCTCAACGCTGTCCCAACGCTGTCCCAACACTGTCACAGCACTGTCTCAACACTGTCTCAGCACTGTCTCAACACTGTCACAACACTGTCTCAACACTGTCTCAACACTGTCACAGCACTGTCTCAGCACTGTCTCAACACTGTCTCAACACTGTCTCAGCACTGTCTCAACACTGTCTCAACACTGTCTCAACACTGTCACAGCACTGTCTCAACACTGTCACAGCACTGTCTCAACACTGTCTCAGCACTGTCTCAACACTGTCTCAGCACTGTCACAACACTGTCTCAACACTGTCTCAACACTGTCTCAACACTGTCTCAGCACTGTCTCAACACTGTCTCAACACTGTCTCAACACTGTCACAGCACTGTCTCAACACTGTCTCAACACTGTCTCAGCACTGTCTCAACACTGTCACAGCACTGTCTCAACACTGTCTCAACACTGTCACAGCACTGTCTCAACACTGTCTCAGCACTGTCTCAACACTGTCTCAGCACTGTCTCAACACTGTCTCAGCACTGTCTCAACACTGTCACAGCACTGTCTCAACACTGTCTCAACACTGTCTCAACACTGTCTCAACACTGTCTCAACACTGTCACAGCACTGTCTCAACACTGTCACAGCACTGTCTCAACACTGTCTCAGCACTGTCTCAACACTGTCTCAGCACTGTCTCAACACTGTCACAGCACTGTCTCAACACTGTCTCAACACTGTCACAGCACTGTCTCAACACTGTCTCAGCACTGTCTCAACACTGTCTCAGCACTGTCTCAACACTGTCTCAGCACTGTCTCAACACTGTCACAGCACTGTCTCAACACTGTCTCAACACTGTCTCAACACTGTCTCAACACTGTCACAGCACTGTCTCAACACTGTCACAGCACTGTCTCAACACTGTCTCAGCACTGTCTCAACACTGTCTCAGCACTGTCTCAACACTGTCTCAGCACTGTCACAACACTGTCTCAACACTGTCTCAACACTGTCTCAGCACTGTCTCAACACTGTCTCAACACTGTCTCAACACTGTCTACTGGTAAACTTTACAACAGTGAATGAAAGGACATGAAACATAGTCCGTCTCAATCAAGCCGAGTACCTACAGAATGGTTCAGGGTGACTGTGGTAGATGCCTGTGGAGGGGAGATGAGGGTCAGAATCAGTACAAGTTAAATGACTATGGTTAGCATGGTCTATGAACAAGTTATGTATAGCGTATGATATAATCATGTGTGTATCTTACCGGGCTCAGCTCGCTGTTGTCAGTTTCTACACCACTGTCCTCTGACATCATTACAATTCTGAAATGCACAATGGCTTGAGTTAAGGACATAGAGGTCTATATGTGGCTGGTAAACGTGACAGTTGCAGTAGGTGTCACAGACAAACGACATTCCACGGAGGGTTACGGTTAGGCACAGGGGGTGCGACTGTGAAAGGTGCTCAGAGAGCTACATCTCGGCATCATCCTGAGGAGCTACTAGCAACAACAGTTAGAAACATGAGGCACTTTCCCTGTGGTTATTGACCGTGTGCTGTTTGGGGTTTACTTCCAATTCCCTAGTACTTACAATCGCTGTATCAAAATAACTATGTTACCAATTACACACATATATGGAAATAGCTACGGGGTTGGACGATGGCCTATGTAAACAGAAGACAATTCGATTCACTCCGTGTCTCTTACCGAAATGAACATGGCAACTGGCCCCTATTGGACAGATCGTGGCTTCCACTGTTAGAATGGCTGGGTGAGAAGTGGTGGGGTTCCGTCTCCGAAGAGCAGCTAATATCATCCCTGAATAGACCCGAAGTCACTGTAGGAGCTATTGCCATCGCGGCCTACTTTGGTGACATGCCCGGAGGTGTGTGTTCAGGTGTGGTGAAGAGCCCTGACAATAGCCTCATCCCATTTGCTATATACAGTATGTCACCCGAGGCTATTACAAATGCACGGACTTCGTAGACTGGGACAGAGGTGAACCTGTTGCGATGATAGAGGATGCGATTGAAGCAGTCCCAGAAGGTTACTAGACCGAGAGAAATACTGATATAAGTGCGGGTTTGTGCCTGTAAAAGATGCAGTAGTCAACAATGTGATTGACACAGCTATACACTTCAACACCATGGCACGTTTGCTGGACTATATGAGGTTGAAAAGGTGACCTTTGTACCAAGACCCCTTCCTACGCTGCAAGAGCTCTGCAGGAGCAGGATGGTGAAAGATGTAGCAGGACCAATCAGGAGACAATGGGAGATGGAAACTCCACCCCATCTCAACCACTTCCTACAGGTCGGTCCATATGCAAAGAGATAGAAGACATGAACATTGAACTCCTGCACATCTAAATGAATATATCAGGCAGTGTATGTCTCATTATACCATTATGTATCCTTGGTTTGACATGACAGCAATGCAGTGAATCACCAGTCATTTCAGAGCCTTGTTCTTTTCTATTCACATAGATTACAAACAGCAGTAACATTACCACCACACATGTTCCACCCAGAGATTATGGCTGGGCTTTCCACCCAGAGATTATGGCTGGGCTTTCCACCCAGAGATTATGGCTGGGCTTTCCACCCAGAGATTATGGCTGGGCTTTCCACCCAGAGATTATGGCTGGGCTTTCCACCCAGAGATTATGGCTGGGCTTTCCACCCAGAGATTATGGCTGGGCTTTCCACCCAGAGATTATGGCTGGGTTTTCCACCCAGAGATTATGGCTGGGCTTTCCACCCAGAGATTATGGCTGGGCTTTCCACCCAGAGATTATGGCTGGGTTTTCCACCCAGAGATTATGGCTGGGCTTTCCACCCAGAGATTATGGCTGGGCTTTCCACCCAGAGATTATGGCTGGGCTTTCCACCCAGAGATTATGGCTGGGCTTTCCACCCAGAGATTATGGCTGGGCTTTTCACCCAGTACCGCTTCATCCAAGTGTGTCTGGGTTATCCAACAAGAGTCCATTCAGTGGTTTCTAGCCTTTATAGTTGCATCCAAGCGTGTCTCTATATCCAGCCATTAACAATACATCCCACACAGGTTGTTTAGCAACCCGTTTACCACTTATCACACTGTGGCTGTAGTATCCACACAGGTTGTTTAGCAACCGATTTACCACTAATCACACTGTGGCTGTAGTATCCACACAGGCTGTTTAGCAACCCGTTTACCACTTATCACACTGTGGCTGTTGTATCCACACAGGTTGTTTAGCAACCCGTTTACTACTAATCACACTGTGGCTGTAGTATCCACACAGGCTGTTTAGCAACCCGGTTACCACTTATCAAACTGTGGCAGTAGTATCCACACAGGCTTACTGTCTCCACCCCCGTCAGGTTTATCTACCCTTCGCCCAGTCTTCTCTGGTTGTTTATTCAGCCCTGGGCACTCAGCCAAGCCTGTCTGTTATACAACTCAGGGTGTTTACCCAACCGAATATTACAGGGAAGCAGGTAAATAGCAAGGTCTGCTCTTCAGATCTACATCATTTGGCCTGTCAGAGCTCTGTCTCAACACTGTCTCAACACTGTCTCAGCACTGTCTCAGCTCTGTCTCAACACTGTCTCAACACTCTCTCAGCACCGTCTCAGCACTGTCTCAGCACTGTCTCAGCACTGTCTCAACACTGTCTCAACACTGTCTCAGCACTGTCTCAACACTGTCTCAGCACTATCTCAGCGCTGTCTCAGCGCTGTCTCAACGCTGTCTCAACGCTGTCTCAGCACTGTCTCAACACTGTCTCAACACTGTCTCAGCACTGTCTCAGCACTGTCTCAGCACTGTCTCAACGCTGTCTCAACACTGTCTCAACACTGTCTCAGCACTGTCTCAGCACTGTCTCAACACTGTCTCAGCACTGTCTCAGCAATGTCTCAACACTGTCTCAACACTGTCTCAACACTGTCTCAGCACTGTCTCAGCACTGTCTCAACGCTGTCTCAGCACTGTCTCAGCACTGTCTCAACACTGTCTCAACGCTGTCTCAGCGCTGTCTCAGCACTGTCTCAACACTGTCTCAACACTGTCTCAACACTGTCTCAGCACTGTCTCAGCACTGTCTCAGCACTGTCTCAGCAATGTCTCAGCAATGTCTCAGCACTGTCTCAACACTGTCTCAACACTGTCTCAGCACTGTCTCAACGCTGTCTCAACGCTGTCTCAACACTGTCTCAGCACTGTCTCAACACTGTCTCACCACTGGGGAAGAAGTATCAAGTCTATTGGAAATGGCTTGGAGGGAAGTAACGTATGGCAACTGGCCTATATTTTATATCAGTGGGACAAAGGAACATAGTGTTTAACATGATCCTATTGACTATTGGCTTCAAGAAGATATTCACTTTATCCATTACAACAATCTGAGCCCCCTTATCTGCTGGTTTAATCACTATACTCTGATTGATGTTGAATGTTTCTGGAGCCAGATTTTTTTTTTAAATGCTTCTGAATTGTGAAAAGGAAGCTACCTCCCTACGTATCAGAGTCTGTATAGTTTCTGACACGGACTCCAACTGAGGTTCCCAATGTGAGGGGTTTGGAAATAGTATATGAGGAAAATATGCTTCATATTCATAATGATCTAATGACTTCAATCTTCTATGATAGACGTGTAGATCCCTCCGGAGCTCCCCGCAGTCCACCTGTGTAGGAGTTGGCTCCTCCCAGTCCACCTGTTTAGGAGTTGGTTCCTCCCAGTCCACCTGTTTAGGAGTTGGTTCCTCCCAGTCCCCCTGTTTAGGAGTTGGTTCCTCCCAGTCCCCCTGTTTAGGAGTTGGGTATATATACAGTTCTGTGTGGGTCCATCTACTGGGAGGTGGTTAACTAGTCTGTATATATACAGTTCTGTGTGGGTCCATCTACTGGGAGGTGGTTAACTAGTCTGTATATATACAGTTCTGTGTGGGTCCATCTACTGGGAGGTGGTTAAACTAATCACGTAAATGTAATTAACTAGGAAGTCGGAACTATCATTCTTTACCTCACGTTAGTCTCATTCCAAACATCGTAAATTGTTGGTAATCTGCATGAACCCAGCCTTTACAATAAATCATCCATACTTATACCAATTGGCTTAATAATGTATTTTTCTAACTAAATAATCACAGAAATACATAAACAAACAGTTATGGTTACAATGAAATGGGGAGGTTCCCTAGTGGGCCGACAGCTTGGTGGAGAGCGGGAGGTGGGTGTGGGCTGAAAAGGCGGGACAGAACAGGAGGAGTCACTACACAGTTGATAATTATATTCATTGAAATGCTAATCCTTTGCACATGAACATTGACTCATTCAGGACAAATTGCAATCAATATATATTTACGCCCAGTGTGTCGTCATGATTTATGTTGGAATCCGGTCCTTCTGTGGAGAGTCAGTTCATCAGTGTCTCTCTCTCTCTGGTCTAAACTTAACCTGTACCCCATCAGTGTCCATCAGTGTCCACTGAGGTACGGTCTGAAGAGGATTTCCTCATGACGGGGTTTTATTCGTAACAATAGAAAAGGCGGGTCTATGATCCCAGACCATGTCTGTGCTCACGGGCGCCAATGACTGGGTTAAACTTTAAAGGGAATACAGTTCTCTTTCTTTAAAGGTTTAACCTTACATCATTTCACAAATAGTTTCATCTTTACTCATTCATTTTATACAATAATTAGATGCAAACCCCATAATTGAGAAATGTATATATTCAGATATATAGTTATGTGTGTTTCCTGTCCTCTCTGAGGTCACCAAAATGAAACACGTTTAACACCATTTATTTATGGCAGAGAGGCAGAGAGACTAGAAAACAACTGTGGAACAATATTAAACATCGATAATGAATATATATATATATATATATATTGTTAATCTGTAGTGTAGGACCCAATAAATGTAAGGAGGGAGGGGTCTTATAACCCCTCCCCTTCTATTAATACAACATAATCAATTATTATAATACATCAAACATTTGGTACAGCTATTATCTATCTAGCTACCATCATGATCCCTAGGTTACCCCTGACAATTGTCCCTTAAGTGTCCACGGACCACTCCCACCTTCTCACAAGGGGACATCTGGTATCAAATTCCCATTTTGGGGATTTAGGAGTTTGGCCATGTGAAATCCTTGTTCTCTCTATGTGTCTCCATACTGCATGGCCAGGGGGAGAGAGTCTCCGCCAGGAATTTACGACCTGAGATAACAGAACCTGGGTGTAGGAGAGAGAGAACCCACGATCTATACCCAGAAAGGACCACGTCATGACAGTGTGTTCTGTGTGTAGAGTGTGTATGTAGCATGTGTGTGTCCAGTGTGTGTGTGTCCAGTGTGAGTGTGAGTCTGTGTTCTGTGTGTGAGTGTGTGTCCAGTGTGTGTGAGTGTGTGTCCAGTGTGTGTGAATGTGTGTCCAGTGTGTGTGAGTGTGTGTCCAATGTGTGTGTGTGTGTCCAGTGTGTGTGTTTGAGTGTGGGTCCAGTGTGTGTGTGTGTGTGTGTGTGTGTGCGTCCAGTGTGTGTGTGTGTGTGTGTGTGTCCAGTGTGTGTGTGTGTCCAATGTGCGCGTGTGTCCAATGTGTGCGTGTGTCCAGTGTGTGCGTGTGTCCAGTGTGTGTGTGTGTCCAATGTGCGCGTGTGTCCAATGTGCGCGTGTGTCCAATGTGTGCGTGTGTACAGAATGTGTGTGTGTGTGTCCGTCATGAGTGTGCATCCAGGGTGTGTGTGTGTGTGTGTGTGTCCAGTGAGTGTTACCATGGTTATTATTTACAGGGACACTGAGGAGTTATAGTCATTATAAACCCTAAACCCTGGATAGAGGGGCTCAGTGAATGTGGAGGTGAATGTGATCAGGTGGGTCAGTGTGTCAGAGGAGGCTCTATAGAAGGACAGAGTGCCGGCTGGCCAGTCCAGATACACTCCTACTCTGTGGGAGCTGGAGGAGGGGACGTCTATGAGAGTGAGATTATATTTGTGACAGGCATAGTAACGGTTGTCATAGCAGAACAGACTCCAGGACTTGTCATTGGCTCCAAGACAACATTCAAGATCCCCTCTTCCCCTCCTGCTGATTCCTTTATATGTCACTCCTATATCAGCCATGCTCCCACTCCAATCTACCTCCCAGTAACAGCGCCCAGTCAGACCCTCTCTACACAGCACCTGTTCCCAGTCCTCAAATCTCTCTGGGTGATCAGGATACGGCTGCTTCTCTCTCCTACATGTCACCTTTCTGTTCTCCTCAGACAGAGAGAGGAGTCTGTTTACTGTGTTTAGGTCCAGTGTGAGATCACAGACATCTGATGGATGAAACCAGACACAATATTAGAAATCATCATCATTCACATTAGAATGTTAACTCACTTTTCACTAATTCATTTAATGTAGATGTTTCTAGGTATCAAAATGAGAAGTTAAGGTAACTTGAGACTTGTTGAATGATCATATGTTATACTGTATGGTAATATAAAACACACTTATTCACAATAGTTACACACACACACACACACCCTGAACACACACACACCCTGAACACACACACACCCTGAACACACACACACACACACACACACACACAATACTTATTCTTAGTCATATTCTTCACAGCAGTCAACACTCACATTTTCTAAGCCCAGGTTTCATTGTGTTCGCTCCACCATGTTCCACACTGTAGCAGTAAGCAGAAGAACAGACAGTCATTGAGGGATACACCTGAACACACACACCTGAACACACACCTGAACACACACACACACACCTGAACACACACACACACCTGAACACACACACACACACCTACCTGAACACACACACACACACCTGAACACACACACACACACACCTGAACACACACACACCTGAACACACACACCTGAACACACACACACACCTAAACACACACACACACCTGAACACACACACACACACCTGAACACACACACACCTGAACACACACACACACCTAAACACACACACACACCTACCTACCTACACACACACACACACACACCTACACACACACCTAAACACACACACACCTACCTACCTACACACACACACACCTACACACACACCTACACACACACCTAAACACACACACACCTACCTACCTACACACACACACACCTACACACACACCTAAACACACACACACCTACCTACCTACACACACACACACCTACACACACACCTACACACACACCTACACACACACACACACCTACACACACACACCTACACACACACACACACACACACAGACACACCTACACACACACACACCCACACACACACACACACACACACCCACACACACACACACACACACACACCTAAACACACACCTAAACATACACACACACCTAAACACACACACACACCTAAACACACACACACACACCTAAACACACACACACACACACACACCTAAACACACACACACACACACACCTAAACACACACACACACACACCTAAACACACACCTACACACACACCTAAACACACACACACACACACACACCTAAACACACACACACACCTAAACACACACACACCTAAACACACACACACCTAAACACACACACACACACCGAAACACACACACACACACACCGACACACACACACACACACCTAAACACACCTACACACACACCTAAACACACCTAAACACACACACCTAAACACACACACACACACACACACACACCTAAACACACACACACCTAAACACACACACACCTAAACACACACACACACCTAAACACACACACACCTAAACACACACACACCTAAACACACACACACACACACACCTAAACACACCTAAACACACACCTAAACACACACCTAAACACACACCTAAACACACACACACACACCTAAACACACACACACACACCTAAACACACACCTAAACACACACACACACACCTAAACACACACCTAAACACACACACACACACCTAAACACACCTAAACACACACCTAAACACACACCTAAACACACACCTAAACACACACCTAAACACACACCTAAACACACACCTAAACACACACCTAAACACACACACACACCTAAACACACACCTAAACACACACACACACACACACACCTAAACACACACACACACACACACACACCTAAACACACACACACCTAAACACACACACACCTAAACACCTAAACACACACACACACACACCTAAACACACACACACACCTAAACACACACACACACCTAAACACACACACACACCTAAACACACACACACACCTAAACACACACACACACCTAAACACACACACACACCTAAACACACACACACACACCTAAACACACACACACACCTAAACACACACCTACACACCTACACACCCCCACACACACCCACACACCCACCCCCACACACACACACACACACCTACACACACACACCTACACACACCTACACACACACACACACCCCTACACACACACACACACACACACCTACACACCCACACACACACCTACACACCCACACACACCTACACACACACACACACCTACACACACACACACCTGAACACACACACACACCTGAACACACACACACACACCTGAACACACACACCTGAACACACACACACACACCTGAACACACACACACACACCTGAACACACACACACACACCTGAACACACACACACACACACACCTGAACACACACACACACACACACCTGAACACACACACACACACCTGAACACACACACACACACCTGAACACACACACACACACCTGAACACACACACACACACACACCTCAACACACACACACACACACACCTGAACACACACACACACACCTGAACACACACACACACACCTGAACACACACACCTGAACACACACACCTGAACACACACACCTGAACACACACACCTGAACACACACACACAGTCAGCATATAACTTTGTCCAAGTGGTGGTAAGAATGTTTGTCTTAACTAGCCTGATAAGTCTAAGAACACACGATTGACTGTTCTGTTGTTTGGCCTCCTCTTTTACAGTTGTTCTATAAGAGTTACAGGAGTCCACCCAGGTGGACTATCTCATCAATGGAATGTATCTGATTCAGGCGTTTAAAAGTGATAGTTGAGTGTTTACATTTCAACATGGTTCAGTTCTGATATGAACATTGACATAAACCCTCTACATACTTGAGTTTCTCCAGTCTGCAGTGTGGATCCTCCAGTCCAGCAGAGAGCAGTCTGACTCCTGAGTCTCCTGGGTGATTGTAGCTCAGGTCCAGCTCTCTCAGGTGTGAGGGGTTTGACTTCAGAGCTGAGACCAGAGAAGCACAGCCTTCCTGTGTGACTAGACAGCCTGACAGCCTGCAAAGAGTAAAATCATATTAAAAACACACTGATATTCTTTGGTGGTGAAAATAGTGGCAGTATATGTTTTTCTAAATGTTCATTGGGGGTACAACAAAACATGCTAACCTCTCACCATTACCAATAACAGAGGATACAACAAAACATGCTAACCTCTCACCATTACCAATAACAGAGGCTCCAACAAAACATGCTAACCTCTCACCATTACCAATAACAGAGGCTACAACAAAACATGCTAACCTCTCACCATTACCAATAACAGAGGCTACAACAAAACATGCTAACCCCTCACCATTACCAGTAACAGAGACTACAACAAAACATACTAACCTCTCATCATTACCAATAACAGAGGCTACAACAAAACATGCTAACCTCTCATCATTACCAATAACAGAGGCTACAACAAAACATGCTAACCTCTCACCATTACTAATTACAGAGGCTACAACAAAACATGCTAAACTCTCACCATTACCAATAACAGAGGCTACAACAAAACATGCTAACCTCTCACCATTACCAATAACAGAGGCTACAACAAAACATGCTAACCTCTCACCATTACCAATAACAGAGGCTACAACAAAACATACTAACCTCTCACCATTACCAATAACAGAGGCTACAACAAAACATGCTAACCTCTCACCATAACCAATAACAGAGGCTACAACAAAACATGCTAACCTCTCACCATTACCAATAACAGAGGATACAACAAAACATACTAACCTCTCACCTTTAACCTCAAATAAAAGGTGACATTCTGTACTGTCTCCTAATATGAAACATTATATCTCAAATCCAAAATGCTGGAGCAAAGCACCAAATTTAAAACTGTAAGCCTCACTGTCCAAACACATATGGTGTGGACTATGTGTGCCTGGTAAACACATGTGGATCTGGTGAACAGTTATCACTTGTTGACCAACTACAGGAATACTGACCTCAGAGTCTCCAGTTTACAGTGGGGATTCCCCAGTCCAGCAGAGAGCAGCTTCACTCCTGAATCCTTCAGGTCATTGTTACTCAGATCCAGCTCTCTCAGGTGTGAGGGGTTTGACCTCAGAGCTGAGACCAGAGAAGCACAGCCTTCCTCTGTGACTAGACAGCCTGACAGCCTGCAAAGAGTCAAATCATATTTAATCACACTGATATTCTTTGGTGGTGAAAATAGTGGCAGTATATATTTTTTAACATATTCAGATATATCTGTGTCCTGAATCCTGCCATATCTATTCATAAATGAATTTCTCATTATTAGAAATGACAAAATTATCGAAGTATACTTATTTTCCATCATAATTTGTATCAGTATAATTTGCAAATAAATTCATTAAAAATCCTACAACGTGATTTTCTGGATTTTTTTTCTAATTTTGTCTGTCATAGTTGAAGTGTACCTATGATGAAAATTACAGGCCTCTCTCATATTTTTAAGTGGGAGAACTTGCACAATTGGTGGCTGACTAAATACTTTTTTGCCCCACAGTATATGGATGAATACCTTTAATTAAAAGGTGACATTCTGTACTGTCTCCTAATATGAAACATTGTATCTCAAATCCAAAATGCTGGAGCACCACATTTAAAACTGTAAGCTTCACTGTCCAAACACATATGGTGTGGACTATGTGTGTCTGGTAAACACATGTGGATCTGGTGAACAGTTATCACTTGTTGACCAACTACAGGAATACTGACCTCAGAGTCTCCAGTTTACAGTGGGGATTCCCCAGTCCAGCAGAGAGCAGCTTCACTCCTGAATCCTTCAGGTCATTGTTACTCAGATCCAGCTCTCTCAGGTGTGAGGGGTTTGACCTCAGAGCTGAGACCAGAGAAGCACAGCCTTCCTCTGTGACTAGACAGCCTGACAGCCTGCAAAGAGTCAAATCATATTTAATCACACTGATATTCTTTGGTGGTGAAAATAGTGGCAGTATATATTTTTTAACATATTCAGATATATCTGTGTCCTGAATCCTGCCATATCTATTCATAAATGAATTTCTCATTATTAGAAATGACAAAATTATCGAAGTATACTTATTTTCCATCATAATTTGTATCAGTATAATTTGCAAATAAATTCATTAAAAATCCTACAACGTGATTTTCTGGATTTTTTTTCTAATTTTGTCTGTCATAGTTGAAGTGTACCTATGATGAAAATTACAGGCCTCTCTCATATTTTTAAGTGGGAGAACTTGCACAATTGGTGGCTGACTAAATACTTTTTTGCCCCACAGTATATGGATGAATACCTTTAATTAAAAGGTGACATTCTGTACTGTCTCCTAATATGAAACATTGTATCTCAAATCCAAAATGCTGGAGCACCACATTTAAAACTGTAAGCTTCACTGTCCAAACACATATGGTGTGGACTATGTGTGTCTGGTAAACACATGTGGATCTGGTGAACAGTTATCACTTGTTGACCAACTACAGGAATACTGACCTCAGAGTCTCCAGTTTACAGTGGGGATTCCCCAGTCCAGCAGAGAGCAGCTCCACTCCTGAATCCTTCAGGTCATTGTTACTCAGATCCAACTCTCTCAGGTGTGAGGGGGTTGACTCCAGAGCTGAGACCAGAGAAGCACAGCCTTCCTCTGTGACTCCACAGCCTGACAGACTGACAAAGAGATCATCATGACTTCACAAACACACTGTTAATTTAACACCAGTAGTGTAGAAGGACAATGGCAGATGCATTTGGTTTATTCTCTCAAACAACATATAGATTCATCTTCCGTCTCCTAGAATTGTATGGTCATATTGTTATACTACTGTGAAAATCAATGCATTTATTCAATACGTTTATCAATATAATATTATATACATATTATAATACCTTTTTTTCTCCAAACTGAATATTTATTCTAGCTGATTAGTACTTGAATGTCATTGTATTTACTCACAGAACAGCTCTGGAGGCTTTGACCACTGGCAGCAGCCTCAGAAGACCTTCCTCTGATCTGGAGTATTTCTTCAGGTCAAACACATCCAGCTCCTTTTCTGAAGTCAGCAACACAAAGACCAGAGCTGACCACTGTGCAGGTGACAGTTCGTCTTCTGAGAGACTTCCTGATCTCAGGTAGCTTTGGATCTCCTCCACTAGAGAATGGTCATTCAGTTCATTCAGACAGTGGAACAGATTGATGCTCCTCTCTGGAGAGGGATTCTCCCTGATCTTCTCCTTGATGTACTTGACTGTTTCTTCATCGCTCTGTGAGCTGCTTCTTGTCTTTGTCAGTAGACCTTGTAAGTGCTTCTGATTGGACTCCAGTGAGAGGCCCAGAAGGAAGCGGAGGAAAAGGTCCAGGTTTCCTGTCTCACTTTGTAAGGCTTTTTCCACAGCACTCTTGTAGAAAGTAACTTCAGACATGGTTCCGAACAGCAAAGAAAAGATACTGGACTTTGTTTGAGGTTTGTCCATTAGATTCTCATTGTTGTTGATGAATGAGACGAACACATATACAGCAGCCAGAAACTCCTGAATGCTCAGATGAACAAAGCAGTACACCTTGTCCTGGTACAGCCCACATTCCTCTTTAAAGAGCTGTGTGCACAATCCTGAGTACACTGAGGCTTCATTGACATCAATGCCAGCCTCTTTCAGGTCTTCTTCATAGAAAATCAGATTGCCCTTCACAAGCTGTTGAAAAGCCAGTTTTCCCAGTGACAGAATGCTCTCTTTATTCCAGTGTGGACCTGTCTCTTCTTTCCCAAGATACTTTTCATTCTTCTGTTTGGTATGAAACACCACAAGGTGTGTGTACATCTCAGTCAGAGTCTTGGGCATCTCTTCTCTCTTATGTTTCAGCATGTGTTCAAGGACTGTTGCAGAAATCCAACAGAAGACTGGAATGTGGCACATGATGTGGAGGCTCCTTGATGTCTTTATGTGTGAGATGATTCTGCTGGCCAGGTCCTCATCACTGAATCTCTTCCTGAAGTACTCCTCCTTCTGTGGGTCACTGAACCCTCGTACCTCTGTCACCTGGTCAACACACCCTGAAGGGATCTTATTGGCTGCTGCAGGTCGGGTAGTTATCCAGAGGAGAGCAGAGGGAAGCAGATTTCCCTTGATGAGATTTGTCAGCAGAACATCCACTGAGGTTGACTCTGTGACGTCCCAACAGATCTTGTTCTTCTGGAAGTCTAGGGGCAGTCGGCACTCATCCAGACCATCAAAGATGAACAGAACTTTGTACTTGTTGTAGTTGGAGATTCTTGATTGTTTGGTTTCCATTGAGAAGTGATTAAGAAGTTCAATGAAAGTGTGTTTGTCCTCTTTCATCAAATTCAGCTCCCGAAAAGGGAATGAAAATACAAATTGGACATCCTGATTGGCTTTTCCTTCAGCCCAGTCCAGAATGAACTTCTGCACAGAGACTGTTTTTCCAATGCCAGCGACTCCCTTTGTTAGCACAGTTCTGATAGGTTTGTCTTGTTCAGTTAAGGGTTTGAAGATGTCGTTACATTTGATTGGAGTCTCTGGTCTTGCTTGTTTCCTGGTTGTTGTCTCAATCTGTCTCAGCTCATGTTCATTATTGACCTCTCCTGTTCCACCCTCTGTGATGTAGAGCTCTGTGTAGATCTTATTGAGAAGTGTTGGGTTTCCTTGTTGAGCGATTCCCTCAAATACACATTGAAACTTCTTCTTTAGATTAGATTTGAGTTCACGTTGGCAAATCACAGCGAGCTCATCTGAATGAAGAAATAACAGAGGATATTAATATTACATCTGTTTTAATGCCTACAGTATTGTAGGACTGTTATAAAGTTTTAAATTATAATAATTTATTCTCTTAACTGCCTGTATAAATGTGTAAATGATTTCATAATGCATTACAGACTGGTGTGACTGATTATATTATTATTGGTATTATTGATGGTATTATTAATGTTGTCTCTCTCTCTCTCTCTAAATTAATCACCACAACACATCCCTGCTGCTACTTGATGAGGTCACTAGGTGGTGTTTTAAGGCTGCTACAATATCATTGAGTTACACAGCTACTTTAGCTGTACTTTAGCTACAGCTTTTAAATATTATAAAACATCATTCAACATGAGCCAGACAGATCTTACATTTCTCCAGTGTGTCAGCAAGCTCCTTCTGGTTCATTTTCCTCAGGACGTGCAGTGTGATCTTCAGAGCCCCCTCTCTGGCACTGCTCTCCTGCTTCTCATCTTCAGCATCCACCACCTCCCTTTCCTGCTTCTGACTCTCAAAGCCTTCTGGGAGTTCTGGACTAAGAATCCTCTTGAACATCTTCATCTCGTTCTTCACAAATGTCATAATTTTCTCTTCAAGCAACTGAAATAAATTAAGTAAATAAGTTAAGCAAGAGAAGAAATGCTTTCTCATCAACACATTAATGAATGATTGACAGATCAACTTTACTTGAGGTAAACAAAAACAAATGTACATAACAGGACCACATACACTGAATATGGAGGCCAGGTCTGTTTGATGACTCTGGGAAGACTGACCACTGAGAATCTCTGACTCTGATCTCTCCTGTTGGTTTCTGTGGACAAAACATGAGATTACATCTCCTCATCCAGGGAGTACACACACACACACACACACACACACACACAGGGAGGGAATGTTAGTTGACCATGACCCATGAGTTCTTCTTACCTTTGTTCAGTAGAAAAGTCTCCATCTCTAAAGTTTATAGGAAGTTCCATAGACTGGTCACTCTTCATGGACACACAGCTGGGAACAGGGGAGGCTGGTCTCTCCTGCTTGATTGGTCTTCAACACAACAGAGACAAACATTACATCTCTCATCTACTCTGAGCTCAGATGAGGAAACATAAGAAGAGTTTCACAAATAGAACTGACTTCCGGACGTTAGTTAATGGCGCGCGAGCAGTGTGTCATTATTAATAACGAGATTAATTTAGCGTCGCGAGCGTTGTAGTCAGTCTGTCAGCCCCGCTAAAAGGCTGGTGTCGTTACTATGCCTTCTCCGGGGGATGTTGAGGTAAATTTACTAACCGGGAGGGTTGAATGATGTAATTTATTAGAGGGCTGGAAGACGCACTCTCGAGGTTGTTTACTCGCTATATCAGATATTAAGATGATTTTTATAATGAATGTATACTGAGGTTGAGGTTCTGACTAGTGATTATTTACCCGGGGTTCAATACCTGCTATTGAGGCGCCCTGAAAATAATATTCAAAAGTTCGGTCCTTGGACACAGAGGGTTTAAACACTAAAGTTACCGTCCATCTAGTGAAGAGAGGAGAACCGGACAGAGGTAGCCAGCATCCGTCAACGAGAGAGGGAGAAGCCTCACAGGGATTTAACAGGTGGAAGAAACAACCGGGGAGCTCCATCGGTCCACAAGAAATGCAGACAGCCGGTGATGATGTAGTGGTAGCTATGGTAACTAGGATGCTGCTGGTAGAGTAGCTAGCTAGATTACCGAGCTGTACCGACTAGATAGGATAACTAGGATGCTGCTGGTAGAGTAGCTAGCTAGCTTACCGAGCTGTACTGACTGGCTAGGATAACTAGGATGCTGCTGGTAGAGTAGCTAGCTAGCTTACCGAGTTGTACCGACTAGCTAGGATAACTAGGATGCTGCTGGTAGAGTAGCTAGCTAGCTTACCGAGCTGTACCGACTAGCTAGGAGGTCGTTCGTCTGTCCCTCGTCTCGATGATGAATCCGGTGAAACACAAATTGAAACAAGGATAGAGAGTGAAAAGGATCTGGCTACACTCACACTGTCCCTGACCGTAAAGAAAAAAGCAAATTGAACAGTAAACTTCGGTGTCTCAACACTGTAACAAACTCCGTCATTATTCCCCAAGATCACCTCAGTCCACTCTGCGCGTAACCGGACAACATCCACACCGAACGGGGACGCGGACAGTTCTGTACGGGGACGCGGACAGTTCTGTACGGGGACGCGGACAGTTCTGTACGGGGACGCGGACAGTTCTGTACGGGGACGCGGACAGTTCTGTACGGGGACTCGGACAGTTCCAGAACACTGACATGAGCAGTGGAACACAATCAACTAAACCCAGTCTTTACAGTGGGTTACATTAGTAATATTCATTTTTTTATTATTATGTGAAACAAACATTTTATAACAATATGTTGAGATCTGGGACCATATCGCCAAAGTGTCTCAGAGTAGAAAATGGGTCGTATAAGTGCTGAGAATAAAGGCATTTTACACTTATGGGTATAAGTAGGGTAACTATGCATGAAGTCTCTAGTCAGCAGATATTTAGGACACCTCGTGAGCTGTCCTAAGTAGTTAAGAGTTAACATCAGGTGTCCTAAGTAGTTAAGAGTTAACAGCAGGTGTCCTAAGTAGTTAAGAGTTAACAGCAGGTGTCTTGATAATACTATAGAATAATGCAGTGAGTCAGTGGTTCCTGAGCCACATGTAATTGTTTTGGAGCAGATAAAAATAATGTTTTGATATTTGATATGATCAATCCATTAATAATATATGTCTTGTGCTTTTGACAATGATTTATGTGTAATAATTAATAATTATGTATAACAAGTGATACCATGTATGTCTCTAAAGCGTTTTGTCTTCATTTTGGCAGATTAACTCATGCTTATTCCCCAAGATTAACTCAGGTTTTCACCCAGTGGCTAAGGAGTTGGACCTGTGGCCTAAAGGTGGCTGGTTCGAATCCCGGTGAGGCCGGGTGCTGGAAAATGTGCTATTTGCTAACTGCTGGCTAACTTTCTGGTTAATTCCTTAGATCTCAAACCTGCCCCATCTTTCCCACGCCAATTGCTAGACTTTCAAATAGAGGTTACCAGGTCATTCAGTTCAAACCACATATGAAAAATAAAACACGTGGCTTGTTGATCAAGTGTTCTGCCTTACAATAATAAATATAATGAAATAACAAAACAAAAACACTAAAATGCTTAGACAGGTTTTGATTAACAAAATAATCTAAATGCTATTTAGTACCATAATGGTATTTACTAACATAATAATATTACTAAAACAGTTTCTAAAATAATTAGGGTTTAGGTTAATGCTAAATAGGTAATACGTAGGGTTAGATGCTGATGTAAAAAGGGCTTTATAAATACATTTGATTGATTGTTAGGTTGAGGGATTTTAAGGCAAAAAACAGTATGTGTTTATAGTTCTCTTCTCTTGCTCCTCCCTGTGGCCTCTGGGTACTACATAACTCATTCACGACACCTGCTAGGCTCATAATCTGAAGTAGCAACTGCATCAGATCTACAAATCA
Organism: Oncorhynchus clarkii lewisi; assembly: GCF_045791955.1. Classification (NCBI taxonomy): domain Eukaryota; kingdom Metazoa; phylum Chordata; class Actinopteri; order Salmoniformes; family Salmonidae; genus Oncorhynchus; species Oncorhynchus clarkii. The sequence continues at coordinate 2,218 of NW_027261136.1, read as the reverse complement.
ACTAGCTATATCTGTCTATTTGTTTTCTAACTCAGTGAAACTGCGCAGCTTTCACTCAATCCGATGTCTACGAACGAACATTTCGATGCATATCAAATTACCCAGCAGCCATGTAGAAACAAGACATAAAAAAAGTGTTATTTCTTAATTTAAAACATTTCTTCTGGCTGTTTAAATTGGCCACGTCTTGAAAAAGAGGACAGGGACATACGTTTTAGTTAGGTGGTATACCTTTTTCTGAAAACAAATATGGTTAACCATGACCCGAAAAGGTTTCAGGTTTAGCACTGTCGGTCACCACAACGTGTATCCAGGGCGAACAGTGATCACGCTCACCAAGTAGCTGTAACCCTGTTAATATAAGATACCTAACGTCAGCCTGCCGGCAGGTGTCATTGATACAATAGTGCAGCTGCCATTGTGATTCAGAACAATGAGCTGGGAATAGAACGTTCAGAAGGTGAGTTGGTTCCACGGAGCTCAATAGAACTAATAGGAGCTGGCAGGGTGTCGCAGAACAATGAGCTGGGAATAGAACGTTCAGAAGGTGAGTTGGTTCCACGGAGCTCAATAGAACTAATGGGAGCTGGCAGGGTGACGCAGAACAATGAGCTGGGAATGAATAGAACGTTCAGAAGGTGAGTTGGTTCCACGGAGCTCAATAGAACTAATAGGAGATGGCAGGGAGAAGAATGAACAAAAATAAGGCCTGTTTTGTAGCGATTACTAAATAACATAACGTAATATTATGAAACTGGGCTCCATGGCGGATGCAATGAACTAGTTATCAGAAAAAAACGGTGTTGTAAATGTCATGTTTCCAGCCTACTTGTGGCGCACCGAAAATAATATTCAAAAGTTTGGTCCTTGGACACAGAGGGGTTAAACACTAAAGTTACCGTCCATCTAGTGAAGAGAGGAGGGGTAAAGAACGGAGCAGAAGAGACATGTTTGTTGTTTGCTGTAACTAATGGTCAACGTTGTATTGTAATGTATGTATTGTAATGCCAGAGTTGACGTGGGCCATCGTTCAAAAAAAGAGATGCCTCCCTGACCACCAGTGTGTTTGGATATAATGAAGATCAATTCAGTGAAGAAGAACCTCTAGAGTTCTGACCAAAGAGCCCTATAAAGGGTTCTATATATACTGTATACTCAGACAGGCTAACCTCCTATAAAGGGTTAAATATATACTGTATATATACTGTATACTCAGACAGGCTAACCTCCTATAAAGGGTTCTATATATATTCTATATATACTGTATACTCAGACACTTCCTAACCTCCTATAAAGGGTTCTATATATATTCTATATATACTGTATACTCAGACACTTCCTAACCTCCTATAAAGAGTTCTATATATATTCTATATATACTGTATACTCAGACACTTCCTAACCTCCTATAAAGGGTTCTATATATATTCTATATATACTGTATACTCAGACACTTCCTAACCTCCTATAAAGGGTTCTATGTATATTCTATATATACTGTATACTCAGACAGGCTAACCTCTGTCGTGGAAATTTCCTCTATTTACCAAATCATGGGAGCAAACCACACACACAAGTCAGAGTTAGTTATCAAAGTCCATCTTTAATTATCTGAGCTCTATCACAACCCTGTGACTCTCAGATTGATTCAGTGTCTCCCAGTGAATCCTCTGAGAGCCCCTTCCACATTGTAACTGAGGTCCTTTATAGTAAAGACACACACACAGGATAAGACAGCATAGACACAATTCATCGTTCAGCTTTGTCTCCTTTCCCAAACCCCAGAACCATAAACCAATCCTCCAAATCAACAGGCATATATCAAATTGTCATTTAGATACAACCCACTCAAAATACAAACTCCTGGACAAACTCACGGAGAGGAGGGTGAGGCTATAGGTTAAGATAGAAACAACATAAGAGGGAGCATAGAATGATTCCAGACACTGCAACCTTCCTTTCCCCACTATGGGGAAGGTAGAGAGTGAAAGATATGTTTACACATGATGACACTTTGACCTCTCCCCTCTCAGCGGCCATGCAACTTAGTCTTGACATAGAACAGATACTGCAACCCTGCCCACAGTATTATACAAAAATACCATTCTGATGAGAATTAACTTACACACATTTGATAAATATAAAACATCTTACATATGTTACCAACAAATTCTGAATCTTCCCTAACACCTCCTGTAAAGGGTTCTATATATATTCT